>NW_009798335.1:135905-136912 GCF_000520075.1 Aphanomyces astaci | reverse complement strand
CTCCAGCACGACATTCAGACTCTCAGCGTAGGCCACGACCTCCTCGGTGAAGTGCGCGCTGAAGTCGTCCCAGATCAGCATGACCTTCTTCGTTGCCCGGTCCGCGCGCGAAGCAAAGTGGAACTTCAAGAACGCAAGAGATATCCCAGCATTCCACCATGCTGCCGAGTTCCCGTAGATCTGGCACCGGTGCGCACGCTGCAGAGGTAGCACCTCCCTCCAGACTTTCTTGCCAAACTCTTGACTCTTCTTTAGGTTCTCTTGCACGACTTCCTTGACGGTCGACTTCGTTGTCTTCAGGACCAAGAAGAGCGGGTGCTTGGCGCCCGTGCTGTCCGCCAGAAGCATGGCCATCGCTCTGTCCTTGGTCTTCCCGCCGCGCTTCCCCCACACCGTGTTCTCCTTGGCCTCGTTGAGCGTCTTCGTTGGGAGGTACTCGTAGTTCACCCCTCTTTAATCCGCATTGTAGATGCGCTCGATCCCATGTTCCGCCACGACGCCGTGAATACGTTCGGCAAACGCTTCAAGGGTACGAGCACCATCTTCATTCGTGTCCTGGCCAACGCGTGTCTTCGTTCGAAACGTGAGGTTATTGCGCTGCTTGAACCCACGGATCCAGTGCCACCCGGTCTTGAACTCGACCTCAGTCAGACACACGTCGATGGCAGTTTCTAATGCAATGACTCTGAGCATTGCGTACGTGACAGGTATACCGTCCTGCGCATACCATGCACCCATCGAATCAGCTGCTCCTCTGCCTCTTGTGGCAGGTTGTTCCGATGCCTCGCAACCGGGCAGTCTTCTGGCGGCTCGTGCATGCGCGATTGGCCATAGCCTCGATGCGCTGGCGGCGGTCCACCCATCCATGAACCTTCTTCCTTGTGCTCTCTCGTTCGGTGGCAGTTGAGTTGGCACAGTACAGTGTAGGTGTCAAGAAAGGAACACATGCCAATCTCAGACACTTTGATTATCGCTTCCAGTCAGTGTTTGTAGTCTACTGTCTTGTT
>NW_009798335.1:134931-135705 GCF_000520075.1 Aphanomyces astaci | reverse complement strand
AAGGCCAACACGAAATATCGAGATGCTATTGACTAAAAGTCAGACAGTCTCATAATTTGGTGCCGTCTCAACAATTGATGCATTACCTTAGTATGACTTGCAAATTTAAAATGTATTTACATGATATTCAATCGCTTCCTACGCCTAACCTCATGTAGTACCTTTGCGTATGAGCTCGTGAACCCTTGATATGATGCATCGAACTGCTGAAATGTTTGGTATTTGCTGAACGCAGTTGCCAAAATGAGACGCTCTAAATATTTCTTCCTGTCCATACGTATCATCTCCTTCGTGTAGTCCTTGAGAGCGCACACCAGACCAATGGCAGGGTCTGCAACGAACCACTGCTGACAAGCTTCAAGCGCCGACCGAGCCCGTAGGTATCGACTTCTGGGAAACAAACTGATCCATCGAACTCTGTCGCATAGGCTTTGCTGAGCCTTGGCTGCCGCCAACAGCTTGACCATGCAAGTTCTTGGCCAGTGCTTGGCTAAGGTCCTCGACGGAGAACACCAATCCGCCCAACACAACACCACCGCCGATCTGCCATTGAATGTGGCTGGCGTCACTGCCGGTTCGCAGCAAATTACGTGGGTTAATTTCGTTGCTGATACTCTGAGTAATAAGATACTCACAGCATATTTTAGCATCCGCCCAACGACACCAAGACATCAACTCACGGAAGTTGAATCGACGCTCCGTGGACTCAAACACGCGGAAGAACGCGTCACCGCGCCGGAGGCTGTGCAGGATAATGCCGATCGGTAAGTTTGG
>NW_009798335.1:130730-131702 GCF_000520075.1 Aphanomyces astaci | reverse complement strand
CAGCAAAGTATGCGACCAGAGCCGACAAATCAATGGTACGAGCTTTTCGTCCCTGGGTGTACATGTGGTGGAAGAAGTCAGTGCATTCCTCCGTGCCTGCCTCTCGGGGGTCTATGCCCTCCTTGTGTATTCGAAGGAATGCCTCGAACTGCTTCTGATGCGTTATGTAGGCACGCCTCGTGGATGCCCCGTGGAACGAATCTTGGTTGGATTTCTTCGACGACACCATTGTCGGCTTTGTCGGCGCTATTTTGGAAGGTCGTGGTAGGTCGTGGTGGTTATAAAACTGATGTGTTGTTATTTCAACCAATACAATCGTGTTATTCTCAATGTTCTCTGATATGTTGCTGAACGACATCGCGGTCGACCAATCCGTTGCTTGTAAACTTTGTCTTCCAATCATATTTCAACTTCATGTCGTTTCACCAATCACCGCTGGAAAATTTGTCGTTTACATGTCGGATGGTACTGACATGTGATTCTAGTGTCGGCCCTCGCGGAGGAATGTCTTAAAAATGATAATCCAAACTCAATTATGTCGAATTATCCGGCCATTCCATTCGAAAATAGGTAAGGTCCTTGCCCTGCCCCGCAGATAACCTAAAATTGTTAATTGCGCGTAATGCATAGTATGCATGCTTGTCAGGGCAATCACAGGTGTCGAAGACGACACAGACCTATCATATACTCCGTCTACCTGTACCCCAGGCATTATCTTGACGCAATACTTCCACGCGCTGACGCCATGGCTATGCGCATCACAGGCACTCAGCAACCGAGACTACAGTACAGTTCTGTACTAAGCTTACTAGTATGGTGCACGTCATCTAACAGTAACGTTAGTATATATGTAAGGTCTCGTTGTATTATCAACATGGACGGAATCGTGGCACGGTCATACCAGCGCTGTGAATGTAACAGTAAAAACTTCCAACTGGGGAAGATTTTGTCCCCATCTGATGTCCCAATATC
>NW_009798335.1:126344-127343 GCF_000520075.1 Aphanomyces astaci | reverse complement strand
AAGTGGTTTGTACCTGATCCCAGTGATATCTGATTGGGTCGGGTAACATCGAAAATAAGAGGATACATCAGATCTTTGAGTATTGTGTGTCGGCAGACATAGCAAACGGGAGTGGATAGAATATGCAAAAAAGGTTCAAACCAGTGCAGGAACCAAAATTGATGTTACTATGATGCACGTCATCTAAAAACTTCCAACTGGCCAAATCGAAGAGTGGAGGTTTTATTATTTAACGTACAATTAATGTAGTTAAACCCAAAAACGAAAACGTTAAATACCGATATTATGCGTTTTATCACTGCAGTGGGAGGTTAAAGGTTACCAACTGCCTCCGGATACAAAATACGGATAAGAGTCACATACAAAAATCAAGATACATCTCAGCGGCCACCCCTATGGCCAAATATCATGCGCCCAAGTAAAATACCACTAGGTTAAATATCTATTTCTGGACCAATTCATCACCAAATTTGAATATGAGACGTAGAATTTCTTCACCATATTGAGATCTGTCGATTCTACGTCTCAATTTGCTGAAATTTTGAGTAATGAACGGTTCTCATATTAACCAAACCCGCTATCGATGGTTGGTGTATGATAATGCTGAATTTGAATACGAAATAGAAGTCAGAAAATTTTGTGAAAAGTTGGTAGTTTATAGGTGACGAGCATCATATGAAAAACAAGGACTTCTGTGGGGGCTCGAACCCGGGGCACTGTGTTGTTCAGCCATGACTTTACCGTCGCACTAACGAGACCATATATGATGCCAAGTAATCAAACATCAATTTATATTAGCTGTAAGACTCTGTAAATGACTAAAAATTGATTGATAATACAATGTTACAGTAGTTACCGACTGTCCTCGCACAAAGTCCTATGCTTCACCGCGCCCATGACTATGGCCGGTACACCAGTGACGAACAACTATCTACCGTCACGACCACTACACCTATAAACACAGCGGTTGCATCGGTGACCACGACGTCAACGCATGCA
>NW_009798335.1:119322-121375 GCF_000520075.1 Aphanomyces astaci | reverse complement strand
ATATATAGGAACGATTTTGTGGTTGCCAGTGCAGCGGTGAAGGTAACAACGAAATCGTAGTGGCGATAGTAGTGGTCACAGGCACAGTTTGTTAGAATAGTACTGAGTTAACGGTGACAGAGGCATATGTAGTAGTGTCAGGCGCTGTCGTAGTGATATGAAGGCCAATGGCCGTGGAAGGGGACTAACGTTAGTTATAGTTATTGGGAAACGTGTACGCTGGGGTGTTAGTAGTGGTGAGTTTGGTCGTGTATGTTGATACATGTATCAATGTGAAAATGTGAGGAGATGGCATCAGGACCGCTGCAAGTCTACATCGGTATCTGATGATACTGCGACGCCGTCAATTGATTTTTTAGCCACAATCCAGATAAAATGAATACTACTAGTACATAATACGTAGTATCTAAACTAAACATAGCTGTGCCCTGCATATCACAGGACTGCTGCAAGCTGAATACAACATCATGTGAGTGCTGTTTGGTTTCTAATCAGCATAACTGTACGGTATGACTACTGAGGTCGTGGATCCCACTCGAATAAGGGGGTAGTTTATGGTTGGGGTGACGTCACGTATGGGGATGAAGTCGACAAAGAGATGGGGTCGACAAAGGTAGTAGTTGGGATAACGCCGCTTCGTATTCGCTCGTCAGTTTGTGGTGTCACTGCTACCATGACTCGTGATCAAGGTGACGGGGACAACATCATGGCACTATGTGGCGAGTATGTTATACTAGCTGACTTGGTTGCTTAAGTTTCAACTACGGTACTATTCATCCTGCTCTAAACGAATGCAGGCCTCCACATGATGCATGTTTTGCCGATGTGCCCGTGAAAGCGTTTGAAAAACTGTAAAAAAAGGTACTGCAGCGATGAACCAAGGACCTTCTGCTTGGGAAGCCAATGCTCTACCAACAGCCCATATCGGTAAATGAAAACATGAAGCAAATTCATTTACAGTTAACGGACTTTCACATAGTTCCGTATGGTACGGATAAGTACTCACTCCTCATTCTAGATACAAACCACTTATAATCGGCAGGGTGGATGGCACGAAATCGGTCTCCATTCTTGATGACTTATTATGGGTACAGAGTACTACAGTAGTATCGTGTAACTGTGGAAAGTTGAAATGGGTACTTTTGTGCTGACATTTTGGGCTGTAATTGCACGACGGAAATGACTGGTTTAAAACTACATTGTTTCAGCCAATCAGAAATACTATTTATTGCACCCAACAAACTTGAACCACCATGAGTTGAATTATAATAAGATGGCATACCACTATACATACAAAATCCAACAACAAGCCAATAGTTGCACTAACCTGATTTGAATAATTCAGTATGGATTTATCATTTTTAAGACATTCCTCCGCGAGGGCCGACACTAGAACCACATGTTATGGAACCGCTTCGCCAATTGTAACGCGCCTGCTCGACCAGGGGCGGTGTGTAATCTTCGGTTTTTACTTCTCTCAACCCTTCATACCTCGTGCTTCGACCGATCTTCTTCGAAGTTCGGTCCTGTTATCCGGATTCCCCAGGAGGGACGGATAAATCCTTACGGAAATAATCCGGGGAAGCCGGGGATCGAACCCACGACCTTTGAGTTAAGAAACCGATGCTCTACCACCTGAGCTATAAATGCACTAAAGTCTTTTCACCCAAAGGTCCCCGGTTCGAGTCCGGGTCCCGCCATTCTTTTCGACGAATTCAAATACCGTCACGCGACACCTGAAAAGAAGGGATATCCGGATGAAGAGGACCAGAGGTTCGGTTAAATAACCGGATCGTGAAAACACTGTATTGTAATTGGAATTTGCACGACCACCATCGTACAGATACTGATTGGTCATAATGTTAGATTCCTAGGATATGATTGGCCAATTGGTTTAATGTGAGCGTCGACCGAGGCATGGCCCATAGAGCCTGGCGTCATGCTGCTTTCGAGTGCCAAGTCAAGGTGCATATTGCGGCTAGTTCACCTACGTGTATATATGTAGAAGTCATATATTGAAGTGCATACCACATATCTCTTCTGCGCTTACATA
>NW_009798335.1:108031-116428 GCF_000520075.1 Aphanomyces astaci | reverse complement strand
TCGTGGCTGGATGGAGTTTGATGACCTTTGTGGCTTTGCACATTATAGCCAATAGAAATGCTTAGCTTACAGCTTGACGTGCGTCGTGCAAATTCGATTTATATCACATCAAATTTAAATATCTTGATATTTGTATTTAGGGGTTCTTAATTTCTCGATGGAAGCAGAATTTGCCCGACGCTCGTCGTGCACGAAGCCTTATAACCGGATGCCGGTCGTGTAAAAACCGTATTATGTAAACACAACCAACACCCCCCCCCGAGTGAGCCCAATCAGCCGGATAACGCGAGAGGCAATATTAAGTTAGGAATAATATCCGGTTAAAATTCTAATAAACCTCCATTGACAATGAGCTATAAATGCAGTAGCCGTTCATTTAAACCCTATGGAACCAAATCAAATCGATCTCCATCATCTAATAGTTGCCCCTACAGCCCTCGCAATTTTTTCGCCATCGATGAATCGTTCGAACAGCAAATATTATTTTTGATCAGTAACCTAATCGTAATCGTAGTCAATTTCGAATTTGCTGCCTTCTGATTGAAATAGATATATCTAATCAGTAGCAAAATGCGTGCATATTTCGACATCTACTGACGAATTAAAATACTATTTCGGAAGCACTACAGTCCAATTGCATTGATATCAGTAATATTGGAAGTTAGTCAGCTGCTGGTTTAAAGTCTAGTACCCAGAATAAGTCATCAAGAATGGCTTGGTCGTTGAATTATTCGTTGTATTGATACTTCCTCTGTCGACATTAACTGCCCTATGATTGGCCCATGAAATATTTCCATTGATTTCATTGGTTTAAAATGTATCACATGGGTGTGATGTGAATTGGCCCCTTCAGACCCCCGCATATTTTTCTAAATAAGTTTTTGTACCAGATGTTTATTAGAATCGCTTTAACCAAAGTCAGATATTATAGGCAAGACTGTATTTTTTTGCATTGTGCTAACTGTAAACACAAATCCTCCAATTTTTCAAACGCTTTCGAAAATGATTTTCATCAAAATTGAACTAGAAATGCGATTTTGGTCACTTTGAAGTCAAATGTCGACAGTATATTGGAACAGAGGAAGTATTAATATGATAGAGCACCCAAACAAAGGGCGATGTCAACCCCTATCTTCATTTCTCGATTTCACTTATTGTCATTATTGTCATGAAGTTCCTTGTTGCTCTCGTCCATGCCATCGCTGCGTCTCAATTGTTGTTTGACAACCCCGCACCAATCATTCAAGAAGGACGCTACAGCTACCCATTCAATTCAGCCAATCATTTGGGGCTTCGATTCCGCGCCCCATCGTTAGGAGATTATGGCAACCATCCCGGCTTTGCAGTCATTTCAACTCTGACCCTTGATTATTTCAAATTTTCCGTCGAAACGCCTAAAAATATTCCCACCAACGCGTCGATATGGTTGCGACCAGAGCTGTGCCCTTCCGTTAACGGTAACCAATCCCCCATTGATACACTCATCCCCCTATAGTTGTTCAAACCAATATATATTCAGGAGAGTTTCCCTTCTAGACTTACCCGCTTGCAACGAGCCCATTGCCTCTTCGCGCATCCCCATCAATGGCAATGTCGATAAAGTCAATTTCCAGTGGACCCCCAAGTCCCCTATTATTCTTACGCCCAACACCATGTACTGGTTCGTGCTGGGCTCCTCCAGCGAAACCAAGGACATTGCCCTCGGGTGGTTCCGGGGCGACAATTCGTTTTCACCCCAGAATGATCACAAGGTGGACGTGAGGTTCGTGCGCTACGAAGGCAACACAGTGAAACCAGTGATCGGCACAATCGCTCCGTCCCTCCAAGTGTATGCTAAGTCTACTCTTGTGCTGCAGTGCCACTGCTAGACCCGCCATTGTGGGATTAAGACGAAGGCTTGTCGGGGCAATGAAGTATGCCACATCTAGTCTCTAGCTACCGTCGGTTGGCCCTAACTCCATAAAACAGTCGTTCGTAGTTGTTGCAAACGTTGGTGCAATTTTGTTTGATGCTCCCCAACAACGACACCCAGCTCCCGTTGGATAAACTTTAGTTTATCCTTAGTGTTATGTCGTGGTGGGGACGTATTTCGCTAGCAATTGCTGGTTGGTTGGTCAGAGCTTGCTTGGTCTCTGCGGTGGTGAAACTAGTTATAGTTTATTGATGTTCTTGGACATGTTTTGGATGTGGTTGAGCGTTCGGAACGGCCGCGGGCGTTTGAAAGGTCACTCCGTCCGCGTCGATTCCCTGTACTTGTTGACAGTGAGTAAATAGTCTCGTCGTGACATCGTCGGCACACCACCATTGCTTTGGATCATTGACAGCATAGCTGTATTGGTGGCACGCACGCACAGTAAAGTCGGTTACAGAAAGTGAAAGTAGACAATCCGGATAACTTCATTTCTTCGTGTCGTGGCAATCAATACCTTTAAAAATGTATCTACGGTATTCGATGTTGCGATTCCTCTCTCATATTATTTCTGAGCGCGATGTCCCTCGTTGCGGACTACGGGTCCGACTCTGACAGCGATGGGTCGCCTGTCGTGCCAAAGACCGCAGCACCGGCAACATCAGCACAGCAAGCCTCCGACGCTCCATTGACCCGTGGTCCGGCCATTTCAATTTTCCCCGACAAGCCACCTGTGAAAAGCTCCATCCCACACAAACCAACATCCAGTGCTGGCCCACCAAAGAAGAAGGCGAAAAAGACACTACACTTGCCACCAGAGATCCAAAAGCTGCTTGAAAGCGGCCGTGCATTGAACAGCGACGACGATTCCGACACGGACACGAAGAAACAACCCGCTGCGGTGCGGAAGCAGTCCACGGCGACCAAGCCACCTACCGATGCGTTGTTGAGTTTCTTACCCCCTCCCAAAGTGGCCTTGCCCGTGCGTCAAGAGCCACCGCACTCGAAGCGGCATGCCAGCTTACCTGAAGCGACCCCTCTTCCCGTAAGGCTTGCGACGCACGAATGGCTTCACCACTGCCATGGCCATATGTAGGCAACCCCTGTGTCATCATCCGCTGCTGCCCCTCCAGCGTACAACGACCCCAAGTACAGCTTTGTCGCCGAGCACGATGCAGACGACTACGGACACGTGCGTATACCTGCATACGTATCCATCCACGTTGATGCTTGGACATGAACAAATCACCATGTGTTGCATAGGGCAAGCGCAGACGCAACCACGAGCGGAACTTGGAACGACTGCTTCAACAGGGCAAGTTTGATGCGGTCGCTGGCAAGGTGTAGATTAAACCATCTAGTGCTGTGAAGTATCATGACACGTTGGAATATAGATCACAGAGGTCAAGGCGGCCGCGCCGGAAGCGTGGCAACCACCGATCGACGGACGTGGGTACGCGCATGATCGCGAGGTAGGTACTGAGAGAGAGAGAGATTTGTTTCCACTGGTCCGTGGTTGAGGGCATGACGTAGGCGCAAGTGCTGGCAAGCATGGCTGGGACGGAGACGGAAGGGGGCTACGTGATTGCATCGTACAAACCGTCTCGGTAAGAAACGAATGGTGGGGAGATGTCGCATGCTGACGGAGAGGTAGACTGCAACGCCAGCGCCATCAACTGAACCAGCTCACGTTTGACGCCAAGCTGCGCGAGTTTGACCTGATGGACAGCAAGTCGCAAATGGTCAAGTCCAAAAAGGAAACCCAAGCCAAGTACGGGTGGTAGGTAGTAGTGGTACAGTAGTACTGTATGCACACTACCGAATGAATACCTTTGCCCTTTGCAGTCTGTCCGACATAAGTTATAAGACTGACTGGTTATGGATGCTACGACGCACCACAACGTTGTAGACACACTAACTTGCATTGGCATAACACACACATGTAACATGGGCACTGCTGCATTGCTACGATGAACATACTAGAGACTAATACAGTACCCATACACCCGTGATCGTTCTCTTCTCCCAGAAGTACTCTCAGGAAAAAGAGATCTGAATATATGAATAACTTTGAAGATTTGTGGATTCGGTATGTAACTCGTCGCCCTGAGGCTGCGAAAATATACATTTTGAAGATCGTGACGAGCTTTATAACTTTATGCAGGTCCCCTCGTGTGGTCAATTTGCTCGTCGAGTTTCTAACAGTAAAATTGAAATTTTCCTATGTGAATTTGATTCCTCGCAAGGAAGTCACTTGAATTCTGTATACCTGATTGGGAGACAAAATCCTCAGAACCTCCTTATAATGATATTAATAATATGTTCAAGTAATTAAATTTAGAAGTGCGACTATTAATAGTACAAAAACCGTAAATTACTAGTAAACAAGTATTAATATTTGATACAAGGGTATTACATGAATCACGGCAGAAGCAATGAACCAATCAGATTGCAGGAAACAATCACCAACATCGAATTTGTATGTGACTGAAATTAGTGTGAATACAATATCACCAAAGGACAACACTCAGTACAAAGAATCGATGGATAGATTTGGCGATATAGCACAACAGTCTATAGTTTAAGATGAAAAGTACAATTCGAACCTATTTGATTACAATGCCAGTGCGACCACGTCAACCCCATAATAGACTGCTGAGAGGTGCGTGCTATGTGTGTAGGTAGCTACATATTACCGTATTTACCCGAGATCAACCTATTCGGTTGCGGCAGCACTGCCTTCTTCATCGTCGCCCCCAACTTCTTCTCGTCCGACGTCTTGAGCTTCGTCGTCCTCTTCGTAGTCGTCCATGAACGCTTCGTACTCGGCTTCTACTCGCTCAACATCCTTGGCTTTCCCACTGCGCGCCATCATGCTTTTGCGCCGCGTGCCTTTTTTGCTCTTCTTTTGGTCGCCGCTGTCCTTCTTGGGGTACACGCGCCGTACGAGCACGAGGTCGGGCAGGTCCGCTTGGAGGTGGTACAGCTGCTGCGACCCAAAGTTGCATCGACCGAGGTCGTACCCCTTGACAAAGTCCCCAGCCGAGAGGAACCGCCCCAAGTGCGTCATCACGGAAAACGTCGTGTCATTCACGCCCAAGTCCGACACCCGCGCCACTTCCACGACCGCCATCACGTCGTCAGGTCCTACCAGAGCAACGTCCGAGGCCGTCGACGGGCGGTGGCGACGCGGCTCGTCCACCAACTCGACGTTGAGCACGACATAGTCGACCATCGACGACGCACTGTCGAGTGCTTCAAACGGAGTCTTCCAGTACCGATCCGACGGTATCTCAGCGCTACATACACCATCATCCACTTGAGAGAGTGCAGCCACGACTTATACACGTTGTCGCACATGTTGCTCATATTGTCGATTCGAATCGACAGTCAATCGGCGATCATCGGCCAATCAAAACACTCAATACACGAATCAAGTGACCAATCGAATCCAAATAATCGTCAATACAATTCGATGTTGCTAGACTGAAATTAGTGTCAATGGCAACCTATCTTTTACACCCATAATTCTATCAGTAATTCGCTATAAATTTCCAAAATTCGCGTGGTTTGACTAGTACTACTTAATATTGAATCACGCTGGAGTTCTGATTGGTTGAATCTATCTGTAAGAGCCAATCAAATTCACTCAAAATTGGATTAGCCAATACCGTCGATTCGTGATTGTTCGATTCAGCGGCGAGATTCGATTTGACGGGGTCTGGAAATCTGTACCGAATCATCCACAATATATAAACTGAGACGAGGAGCATCAGGTTGTATATATATATATATATACATTGTCGATTTGATATACAAATCTGGGGAGGGGGTGCAATCTAATCGCGCCGACCAAACCGATCCACAATCGATCTGATTGGTTGAATTTCATTTAGAAGGTTTTGATTGGCTAATCATTTTGAGCTCATCTGAAGTAGCCAATGAAATCGATTTCACTTCCAACGAGAAACCATAACACGACATTTCACTCAAAGCACAATATGCACTCGGAATAACGCCCCATTCCTCCAACACTTAACGATATTGACAAATCTGGAGCCTTCGATTCAGGAACCAATCAAATCAAATCACGTCATGTCGAATTTCTGCCAATCCAAACGTTTCACCCGTCCGCATTGGACAAAACCACATATATCCTAATCTTTGTATAGTGTGTGGAAGATGAAAAGTAGGATCCAATCGATTCGAACGCTATTTGGCGAAAAATGACTCCCTCAAGTCGAAATATACCAGTCAATAGGAAAAACACAAAAGCCCTACGACTTCAGACACATATCCACGAGAATGCGAGAGCGGCGTACCGGCGGCCGGTCAACGGGTCCAAGATATGCACTTGGGTCGTGACTCGGGTCACGAGAACGAGGTTGGACCCGCATAGTTGGGCAAGTCGTTTGTCCACGATCACAAGGTCGTCCTTGCAAATGGGCGCGAGTTCCACGTGCACAGTGAGCTTGACATTGGCCGTGTTGTTGTGGTTGTCGGACGAGATGAGCTTACGCGCCGCCTTGGACCTCGTGGGCACGTGTTGGCTCAGGAATTGCGCAAAGCGTTCGGCGCTGTTCTTCTCGTTGAAGAAGAAATCCATGCCGTCCTTCTCAGCCGTCATGCCGATTGCGCGGGTATGAGCACCATGTTTCAAAATGATTTGTTCGAGGTGGAAGAACGTTCGCTTGTGGTGCACCTAGTATTTGATCGATCGATGGATGAGTTGACGGGATGTTGGATGATCGAGGGGTGCGATGACGTACCTTTTGACGAATCTGAACCACCGCTTTCCACGTCGAGTTGTTGTACTGCTTGGAACAATCCGTGCACTTGAGGTTTTCCACGATGAACGTGACAATGAACGACTTTTGGAGGATCGCGTTACGCATGGCCTAATGTAGCAGGGGTCGAGCGAGGGACATCGATGAGATGGACGCATCGTGATAGAGGGGATGGAAGTGGTGATCATGACGACGAGTACCTCCTTTCGAATGGTCAATTTGAGTTTGATGCGCTTGCTGTGCGGCTCGGTCCAGATGAAACTGGCGTCGATCAGTTTCACGTCTTTGTTGAGGCCGTGGATCTTCTTCAAGCACAACGCCATGAGGTCGAGGGATTCCAAGGGACACTCGGCGTAGATCCCACTTGTCCCCTTCGCTCCCGTGCTTCGTTGGAACCGCAGGCACCCGTTGCATTGCACGAGCGAACATTCTTTCGAAATGCCGTCCGTGATGTCGACTTCTGTCGACAGACATGGCGCGCACATGTTGGCCAAGTTGGACTCAATGGACACACCACACATGCAGCAGAGACTATTCAAGAAGGAACATGCATGACGTCAAGACTTTCTTGAACGGGCATCTGTACAGCGACACACACTTACATGGTCATCGTCGCCAACGGAACTGCAAGAATAATGGTCAAAATGCACGGCTGGCTCTTCCACGTTAATGGACCAATCAGCGACTGATGTTTGAAATAGTTTTATTTTAGCCAATGAAAACAATTTATTTTTCTGCGCGAATGTTCGCGTCGGAATTCATGAATAAAATACTATTAATAACAGTAACTTCACAGTCAGTACTACTCCGGAGTATCAACAGAAAGGCCACGGGAACTATAATCACTTTTCACGGTAGGAAAATGGAGGCATCGACATCGAACTATTCCCACAGTCTAGCAGATGCCACCTCCTTCTCGGGATTCACAGAATAGACCTTCATGAACACGCGTAAATACTTTCAAGTAGAAGTACGAAGATCTGTGCGAGTTAGAGATTCTTCCGTGTGAGCCAATGCTTCGCCATCATGGGATGGTACTAGAACGTTTGTTGGAGAAATAAAAAAAGCTACTTTTGTTTCATCCAATTACATGAGAGCAGCCACATCAGCGAACCTAGACTCTAATACTCCGAGTAGTTGTACGTTCTTTAGAATGTCCCAAACCACTGGGAAGTACCACATGTGTTGACGAGCATCGTAGATTGACCTTTGGATTGACGCGAATGAACTGAAAGGCATTCAGATCAAGACACGTAGAAATACCTCCAAAACGTGTGGTTTGCTTTGATTGTTGACGAAGCTCTCTGTGAATGTCCAAGACCAAATTATTTAAAGCGCATTTGCATGCGTCCTCGCAGTCAACAACGGGATAATGGCGGCAAGTGAAGCATCGCCCTATCTTGTGGGAGCAAGTCATTCAACTCGGTTGGAGCTGTTTCTCAATGATTTAACCTCGCTGTTCTATCCCAACGAGCTTGGGACAATGGGGATTTACTTCCTGGATTGGAGAGTAATCGGAACAAAGTGCAGATGTGATGTCCGAGTACAGTAGTTTTATCAATACTCTGATTAAAATCAGATTTGAGCTACTATGGGAACAGCCTTTCGACCGGAAAAGGCCAGAGTGGTTATTAACAATATATAGGATAATTGATTATCTAAGAATATCTGACTAATCCATTTTGAGTTCTACACGTATGC
>NW_009798335.1:104297-107623 GCF_000520075.1 Aphanomyces astaci | reverse complement strand
GAGCGAAGTAAAAACCGAAGATTACACACCGCCCCTGGTCGAGCAGGCGCGTTACAATTGGCGAAGCGGTTCCATAACATGTGGTTCTAGTGTCGGCCCTCGCGGAGGAATGTCTTAAAAATGATAATCCAAACCTCAATTAATCAAACCAAATTTGGGGTTGGGACATCCACTTTGAACCGAAAATTGCATACTATTAGGATATCCCAACTAATTGTCCCAATAAATATACTACAATATGTATGGAAAAGCAAGTCCATTCATGCAGTTTCTCAATGTCGGCTTTGAACACAGCGACCGACGGTCGGTATTGTGAACCACGTCTCGCCGTCGTCGGGCACGCGGACGATGTGGCGAACGAGAGTCACCTGTATTCATTGATACAGCGATATCTGGCCGATATCGCTGCGGCAGTGATTGCCGTTGACTCTCGTTCCCACGCTGCGGCGGACGCGGGATTGTCCAAGAGGCGCAACCGCATTACGCTATGCGGTCGCGCATATCGGACAAGAGTCCGCAGCAACAATTACACTCTATAACTTGGTGCGTGGGATTACAGAATCGCTGCGGTCAAGTAGGCTTGCAAGTACCGGCATCACCGACCTTGGGAAACTCAAAAACGTTAGCAAGGCGATGGTCACCATCGACATGCTATACCGCCGAAACCTCTGAAAAGTTAACTACAACTAGAGAGAGGCAAACACCGTTTACAACTCCGTTCCAGAGTGAACTTGACAACCTCTCGATGTCATACCATGCACTTGCGGCTTGAGGTCAATTGGGAAGGGGACAGCTACCAAAATGGAAGATTGTTTGGAGACAGGGACAAAAATATTTGGGAATGCGGTGGAGATGCTCTTAGGCCAGGTCTAGATGCACAAAAAATGGCATAAAATGGCCGTTTTTCGAAGGAAAGTTGCCAAAACCGAAATATTTTCCTTGGAGACATCCCAAAAACAGTGAACTGGCTCTAATTTAGGGATGGGGACAAAAATATTTGGGGATGCGGTGGAGATGCTCTAAAGTTACTATTAATATTAATATTATAAGGTAGGTGGTGGTCTTCCTATGAAACCCCACAAAGCGTAATCTACGAATAATATTCACGGTCACATGTTTAGAGTGGACAGATCATGGATGACGACGGCCTTGTTGATGACATAACGTTATAAGATCAAAGCGATAGCTTCATTGCGAATTTGACATATACCTGGGAACCGACAAATTGAAAGAGGATAGGAATTACTTTATTGGAGAGCCCGACATTTAATGCGTTGGGATTGGCTGAACGACAAGATTATTGAATTTCGATCGGTGATTGGACGATACATTAGTCGGTAAAGAACATAACTCGTACATTAAACATGTACATCCACCGATTGGTCGTGAGAGGCCGGATATAGATTCGATTGGCTAAAAATATACAGTCGTTACATATTTGAGAGAACAATATCCTCATTCAGCAACATGAATGCCTCCGCAGTACCGTCCAAGGCCACGATCCAAGGATCCTTCAGATCCAAGTCCACCCTTCGCACGTATCGAACGTACCAGAAACAGTTTGCTGAGTACTGCAAACAGCTCCCAGGGGTCGAGCCAGAGTCGGCGACGCCGAGTGTCTGCACAGATTTTTCCATCATCTGTACAGTCAGGGAAAAACGGCCCACACAGTCGATTCGGCGAAGACAGCCCTCGTGGCCTTCTTCCACGATCTCAAGGTCATCCCCAACCCTGCTCGTGATGTCGAATCAAAGCAATATGTCGTCGGCCTGCAAAAATACAACAAGAAAAAAGAACATTGACGACGAGAACAAGGCCCATCCACTTTCGGTGAATGGGCTCTCATGCCTGGTAAATTCGTTTTCTACCTCCCACCTATTTTTGGGTGCATTGTATAGATTTTTGTTTTCTGCAAGTTATCTTGGATGTTTTCGTATTAGTGAAATGCTTAACCTGACTTGGGATGAAATTTTTTGATGCGTGACGGGGAGAGTCAGTATGTATCTATACGATTGAGATGGCACAAGAAGGCCAGTGTTCAAAGTGATTGCCAAATCTATCATTTGATGGACGAAAAGTCCTTTCCCTGCCTCCGCGTGTGTGGCTTGTTTTCCGACTACGTCAATGTCGTCAAGCGTGCAAGCCCCAACCTGGCGTCTAAGTCCTTCGTGTTACCTGCCCATACGATGGAGTCAAATGGTGTGCCAAGGCTGAACTGGTTCAAGGCACTTGATCAAAATCAAGTACGATTGTACTTGAAAGTTGCTGTTCAGAAGAACTCCGAGCTACCAACACGTTAATTTGTCTTGTTCATATTAATATGCACTTTGTATTTGATGTTGTAATGACTATTTATTTGTTGTATAATTATTTCATCTATATTTATTTTGCATTGATTGGAAATTGTAGGAATTACGCTGCATAGCATGCGCCGTGGAGGAAGATTTTACCGTGTGTTCGAATCCCCCTAGCGCCGGTTTAATTTTCGACAGCTTATGGCGTGGTGTCGTTGGGAAGATGCAAAGACATGCTGCGAATATCTCATTACAAGGAACATTTCAAATGAAATTGACCCGCGCAATCTCTTGCGGGTCAATGCTGCAAACTACGAAACAAGTTTGAATGCCATGAGCATGCAAGCCTTGGGTGATGTCATCGTCAAAGGCCTCCAGGGGGCCATACAGTGCTCACCTGCGTTTGGCCCTGTGGCGAGCCTTGCGCCGACCCGACTGGCACCGGCGCCTGCCACGAAACCTGCCACGATCCCCCGACGGCAAGCGACGCTTGACTCCTTCGTTCTTCATGCAGTTGTTCCTACTGCACGATCAGCCATGGATGCGTGGAATCAGTGGTTTACCGGTGACCCACAATTGGGTTTGTTTCAGCCGCTGCGTTCCTTCACGAAGGAAATGATCCGCGCCGACCGTCCCAAGTACTCTGAGCACTTGACCCTTTCAAAGGCATTAGCGAAGTACGTTAGTTATGACATGTTTGAGTCAGCATATGAGGGTCATACAAGCTCATACAGCAATACCTTGAGCGAAGTCCGAAAGCGAAAGCCCGAAGGACGTCTCTAATGTCGCTTTGGCTTTTGTCAAATGAGCCTCCTGAAATCACACACTTAATTTGGCCAATCACGATCCATCAGGTCATAATTTTATCCAATCATACCAATGTCGGGCTCAAACGTCGTGGGCGACAAAATATATCTACATACCATAACGACTCGGACGTGAAAACCATTCGGACAGAGCTTCGGACGCAGAAATATTTGAGGAATTAATACAATTGTTACATACAAATTTCAAGCTTGCTTCACGTAATTA
>NW_009798335.1:87714-89673 GCF_000520075.1 Aphanomyces astaci | reverse complement strand
GACTTGTATCATGTCAGTCTGCTGCTCAGCAAAACTACTCATGGTAGACATCGATACCGCTTCACTTGCTTGAACCTTGCGATTGCGCAGCAGTGTTCCCCACGCGACGAAGGCTTCGATGTTGACTCCAACTTGCTTGGCCACCGTGTCGATTCTTTTGACAAGTGGCGCCGACGCACACAACGCCTTTAGCATAGGGTAGGACCGTGTAAGGTACACCATAAGCAGAGTGACGACTTCGTTGTTGATGTTGTACTTGTTGTCTTGCATGCCAATGCAAGACGCAAAAAGTACCGCTTGCATCCGTGCAAGCTCTTTCTTCGTTGCAGCATCGAAAATCTCGAGCGACGGAGCCACGACGGTCGCCCCAGCCGGCCAACCACTCAAAACGCGGGCAACCTTCTGGTCTTCGTTGGAGGTATTGAAAACGTAAGCAAACGCCTTGTTTGTTGCTGTCATGTTCCAGCTGCCGCGGTCAAAGATCCATTGCGGCGACAACTCCGACGATCCGTTCGCAAACTGGGCTCCTCCTCGGCGGAAGGAATGGGATGTCAAATCAGCTAAGACTCCAGCTGGTTGGCAGATGCGGTTCAGTAGGCGGTTGATGTGATTGTGGACTCCGGGAAGAGCTGCAACTGACACTTTCATTGTAGCCGCTGCATCCATGGGCTGCACCCCGACGACCGCTCCGAGTGGTTCGTTGAGCAAGTCAATTAAGGGGATCGACGACATTGCTTCTGCTTGTACTGGCGCCTCAACGGATGGTAAGTTACCAAGGAGGGCGGCATGTGGCGTCGATTGCATCACCACACCAGCAGCCATTGCGGTAAGGGGACAGCCAAGGAATTTCTCATCGTAATACAACGACAAACTTTGTTCATCTGATGTCTTCATTCGCATCAATCGCACGATTAGTACGCTGGCAGCGCTGACCGTTAGGTTTTCCTTCTGGAGTGACGACAGGTCCGACGCACGGCCAAATAGGTACCATAACAAGCACAACAAAGCGGCATCCTGGTAGTCGGTAGCGTTCTTTGCGGTTGACTACTGGTAGACCATGAGAGTACGGAGGTGGTCCTTAGTGCACGCTGGGGCCTTCTTGATAAACCCGGCCGAGTTGCGTTTCATGCAGTACCGGTCGAGGGTTGAGCCCATTTTCAACAGCTTGGCGGAGACGGCGGCGCTAAGTTGGTAGAGTTCAATCAGCCAGAACTTGACGTGGCGGTAGTACGACATCACTGTGTTCCGAGCGAACTGTTTCCCACCCTTGGTGTCGAGGAATGCCAAGTACGACCCAAACTTGTCAAGCACACGTTCAATGGCAACGCCAGTAGGGTCAAGAGCAAATTGTGCATGAATGTATTCCATTGTTACATTCTCTTCTGTGACAAAGCGCGTAAACGACTTGATCGCTGTAGCCTTCGCCTTGGTCGTGTTGGCAGGCACAAGATCTTGGATCCCCATGCAGAATGATATGCCAAAGTGATTGCTACCAATTGTCCGAACACAATATTATATGCAGGAAAATATGTGTTAATGCTAGCGTTTGTATTGCACATATTCATATTTTGTGATCCATTCGGACAAAATCTGTCCGAACTGGTCCGATCTTGTCCTAGCAATTATGTATACATCCATTGGCTGAAATGTTCTCGAAAAACAACATAATGCAAGTATAATTGGCTGGTAATCATGTCCCCGGGTCGGATTGGTTATAATTCCGGATACAATGCACAAGTATGTCCGCAAAGTGATCATATTCACCCATATAATTACCCCATAACGTTGTGTAACGTTTCTGTACAGTTGAAGTGTCCTTTCGTATCCGGATCCGATAAATTGGATCTTGAACCATGAGCAAGCGAGCCCAAGCGCCATCGCCCACTCCTACGTCGAATGCACCAACGCCGTCGGCATCGACGTCGTCGTTAGCGTCCAATCCGGAGGAAGCGGCCGAAA
>NW_009798335.1:29902-86654 GCF_000520075.1 Aphanomyces astaci | reverse complement strand
TCCAACGCACGGCCAAATAGGTACCATAACAAGCACAACAGAGCGGCATCCTGGTAGTCGGTAGCGTTCTTTGCGGTTGAGTACTGGTAGACCATGAGAGTACGGAGGTGGTCCTTAGTGCACGCTGGGGCCTTCTTGATAAACCCGCCCGAGTTGCGTTTCATGCAGTACCGGTCGAGGGTTGAGCCCATTTTCAACAGCTTGGCGGAGACGGCGGCGCTAAGTTGGTAGAGTTCAATCAGCCAGAACTTGACGTGGCGGTAGTACGACATCACTGTGTTCCGAGCGAACTGTTTCCCACCCTTGGTGTCGAGGAATGCCAAGTACGACCCAAACTTGTCAAGCACACGTTCAATGGCAACGCCAGTAGGGTCAAGAGCAAATTGTGCATGAATGTATTCCATTGTTACATTCTCTTCTGTGACAAAGCGCGTAAACGACTTGATCGCTGTAGCCTTCGCCTTGGTCGTGTTGGCAGGCACAAGATCTTGGATCCCCATGCAGAATGATATGCCAAAGTGATTGCTACCAATTGTCCGAACACAATATTATATGCAGGAAAATATGTGTTAATGCTAGCGTTTGTATTGCACATATTCATATTTTGTGATCCATTCGGACAAAATCTGTCCGAACTGGTCCGATCTTGTCCTAGCAATTATGTATACATCCATTGGCTGAAATGTTCTCGAAAAACAACATAATGCAAGTATAATTGGCTGGTAATCATGTCCCCGGGTCGGATTGGTTATAATTCCGGATACAATGCACAAGTATGTCCGCAAAGTGATCATATTCACCCATATAATTACCCCATAACGTTGTGTAACGTTTCTGTACAGTTGAAGTGTCCTTTCGTATCCGGATCCGATAAATTGGATCTTGAACCATGAGCAAGCGAGCCCAAGCGCCATCGCCCACTCCTACGTCGAATGCACCAACGCCGTCGGCATCGACGTCGTCGTTAGCGTCCAATCCGGAGGAAGCGGCCGAAAAGGAGCTCATTGAGGAGTATTTGTCACTGCATGGTATCGAGAACGCCCTCAACGTCTTCCTGAACCAAGTGGTGCGCGACCGACCGGCAGACCCGTACTTGGTGCTTGGTGGATTGCTGCAACATCGAGCGACGTCGAGCAAAGGGATTTTCGCCGTCTCGGCAAGGGAAATCTTTGATGCAAACGGACTGCCCACCCTGCTAGCGATAGTGCACACGTCGAAAGGTCGATTTGAGGGCAGCACATCCAGTCACACCGCTGCTATCTACGACACGGACGACGCAACGCGATGCCGCGGCAAAGGCGTTCGATCAAGAGACTTGACGTTGTACGTCCAGCATCTGCTCGAAGGCGTGGATCCGTGCGAGCAAACATCTTGTGACGAAAAGATCGCGTCCATGGAGGACAAGCTCGGGCGGCAAGCGTGCCTCGCGCTGTCGATCGCGATCTGTAAAGCTGGTGCGGCCCACAAAGACGTCCCGCTCTTTGAACACATTGCGTCCCTCGCGGATGTTCCCATTGAGAGTACGTACTTTGAAAAAACAAGCAGATCTCGACGTTCGTCCATGGTTTGGTAGACGCGTGCGTTCCCGTGCCCATCTTCAGCGTCGTGCAAGGCGGCGTCCACGCCTCCAACAAACTCTTCTTGCAAGAAATCACAGTCATGCCCATCGGTTGCGCTTCGTTCCAAGACGCGCTGCGATGGGGCGCGGAGCTCCACTTGGCCCTCCGCCACCTCCTGGATGCCAAGGGGGTCGGCCATGCCAACCGCGGAGCACTTGGCGGGTTCGCTCCTCTTGTTAACTCGACCGAAGAAGCGATCGTGCTTGTCAAAGACGCCATCGCCAAACTCAAGGACGCGGAGCCCGGCATCGAATTTGGCCTAGGGGTGCACGTGGCGGCCCACGCCTTTGCCACCGTCAGCGATGGCGAAGCAGTGTACAATTTGGACAAGTGGGTCGTGGGGTCCAAAGGTCTCAACAAAGCCGGGTACGACAACTCCGACATGGATGTCTAGATACGATGCGTTCTCTTGTAGGGACGAAGTCGTGGATCTTCTTCGAGAATGGTGCCGCGTGCATCAAGTCATGACGATCGTCGATCCCGTCGATATTGTCGACATCAAAGTGGCCAGCGCGTTGAACCGCAGCGAAAACGAAGTGTTGCCAGACGCTGCAACGCCACCGGGCGGAGTCGGCGGTGATCCGTCCGTCAAGGTCCAAGTGGTGGGCCACGCATTTCTCCAGCACACCAAGTTGGAAACTTTACATGAAGAGCGCGCGTGCAACACCATTCTTCTGCATGTGTCCCAGGTACGTCACAAGCACACAAATGCTCACTTGTGGGAATGCCAAGCAACGCCTAGTTGTTGTGTGTAACGATATGGTTGGCCCGTCAACGATATAAAGCTATGGAGAGTTTAACTGTAATGTTGGCCTCTAGTTCGGCACAGTCACCGCCGCCATGCAAGCTGTGGTACAAGCTCGGGTGTTGGGACTGTCGATTATTGTCGGGTGCGACGCGGGCACGCTGGACGATGTGTTTCCTGTGGATTTTGCCGTGGGAATTGGATGTGGCCAGGTCAAGATGGGCGGTCTCCTCTCGGCGGAAGGCGTCAGTCGATACAATCGGTTTGCAGGCATCGCAGCCGACGACCCGCGAGCGCCGCCGTACACTGGCGCAACGTTTCGGCGATAAAGTCGTGACAGTTAATCCGATCGACTTGTATTCGTCGATTCATAACCCCTCGATGGCCCCATCCACTGTTAATTCCATCGATTTTCCATGACTATTAACTGTAACTAAATGGCCTCTTTTGCCATGTATTTTTACTTCTTCCTATGACTATTCTATCTTGAGATTGATACGTCACGCAGGTACCGAGCTTGTTCCAAGCCAGGTGAACGTTACCATCAACCCATCGTTTACTCGTGGAGAATACAATGCCCACCAAAGCTCGCATTTGGCACCGTCGTGGTTATTCCAACGCGTACTACAGTCGTGGGAAGATAATTTGTCGTTGATGGCGCTGTATATTTTCACCCGGTAACATTTACATACTGGTCGTCAATACGCCCGATCTCGTCTGGAATTGGCCTGCGATGTTCTCGGTGGCGTGGCTAGGGGCTTTTTATCCAGAGGGGGGGCTAGCATTCGCTTGGGGGATGGGGGGACTGTGCATTTTCGAAGTGGTTTCGTGGTCGCGTTTGTGGACGTATTGCCACCACGGCTGCCATGGGACGTCAGCGACATGCGCGTGGCCATGTGATGGTCAATCAATTTCGCGTTTTCATCGGAAATCACCACGTCCTGTTGCTGTTGATCGACCTGTTACATCCATTGAATGATTCTCGTTGCCCATTTGAATATGATGGTTGGATTGTGTATGTGTGTCGTACAGGTTTCATGGGGGGTTTGAGTCGACGCGATGACGTCGGGAGTGGCAAGTGCTCTTCTACGCCGTCGCAGATATACCAAAAGTGACTCAATCGTACTAATATATATAGAGGAGTGTACCGTTATTGGACGGACTGTCCCCAAACGGCGACGAGATACATAGATTCGGAAGAAATCGCTGCCCTCCGTTGCTCGGTGCAAACAAGTTGCCCTTACCACCACTGCTCTTGTCGCCTGCATTCGAATTGTGAGCTCAGCCGTCAGTAGACGAGGACGCCTATCTGTACCATGATGATGATGTTTCTTGGGTGTGTCGGGGGTCGTCGTTGTGCTGTACCTACGAAATGCATAACGGTGTTGAGATGCGTTTTTTTCACAACAATGCAGCGTCGAGATTCCACGAGTTGGTCGATTTGGACGTACTGTTGTTGCTGTTTCGACGATTTGGCCGTGGTTGCCATCGCAATGCCGTTGTGGGGGCTGTGTTTATTCGGTGCTGGGGCGTATTCATTCGAAACTGATGATGTGGAGGTTGGAGGGGGTTTCCCGGGCGTGGGCTGGGGTTGCATCGGCGGTCGAGACAACGGCGTCGGTTTCTTTTGTCGCCTTGTGGGCTTAACCATGTTGTCCACGATATCCTTGGCGATGCATTCGCGCAGCTGTAGGTCAAACTCGTCGGCGCCATCGGCAATCAGTGGATGCTGGAGCAGCTCGGCGCACGTCCATCTGTCCAACGGCTCATCCTGCACTGTTTGTTTGAGAAAGTCGATCGCGACCTTGTCAAATTGCGGAAACCGATCTTCCAGCGTTTCCACGTCCGACACTTCGGGCAACTACACAATGTTATACAAGTACGTACATATATATATCACACACGTGCCAAAAATGATATATATATCACATCTGACAGACTGATATATAGATATGATATATATGACGCATATGAAAAAATGATATATATCACATATAGCAGACTGATACATATATATATATATCTCGTTTGTTGTTTCTAGAGGAACGATGATGCGTTTTCTAAAGTGTAACCCATACCTTGACGCCAACGTACAACGAGTTTTTCCGAAACAGCTCTTGTTGCCGCGATGTAATTCGACCCAAGCACTTGATGATGTGGTAGAGTTGATCAATGTCTGAGTCCCCTGGGAAGAGGGGCAGCCCGGTCGTGATCTCGGCAAACATGCACCCCACGGCCCAAATGTCCACTGCCTTGCCGTACGAGACGTCCCCCACGAGCAGCTCCGGGGCCCGGTACCACCTTGTGGACACGTAGTCGGTGTACTTGGCCCCCGCGGCCGCCAGTGTCCGGGCGAAACCAAAGTCGCACAGCTTTAGCACGCCATTCTTGGACACGAGGAGGTTTTCCGGCTTGATGTCTCGGTGGATGATGTTGTTTTGGTGGCAGAATTGAATCGCGCGGACGAGTTGCCACATGAGGCTGCGGATCACGGTTGGGTCGAGACCTTCGGGGTTCTTTTCGATCTCCTCGAGGATCGTCTTCTCCACGTACTCAAATACCTAGCAACCAACAAACGATGATGTGGTTCTGGTCGAAACACATCGAGTATGGCGAATGCAAAAACGTACGAGGTATAGCTTGCCCTTGCGTCGAAACACTTCGATCAAACTGACAATGTTCTCGTGCTTGAGTTGCTACAAGAGTCTCGTTAGGCACGGGGTTTTGAAATAGATACAAGCAAAGCCACGTACTTTGAGGATTCGGATTTCGCGCATCGCCGTTTTCTTGACTTGTTCGTCTTCGTCAGACTCCTTGAACTTTTTGATGGCGACGATCTGGCCAGTCTCCTTGTGTCGACACTTGAGGACCACGCCGTATGTGCTACATTCACCCCCCCTTAGCACGACATTCCCTGGCACACGAGGTCCGCCCTACCCTTCGCCGATTGTGCCCAAATTCTCATAGTTTTCCATGTCTAGGTCAACGGAAGAAGCGTAGCAATCACGCGCCGACTACACGGCATGCAGCACACCGTATATAGTTTCACGCGCCCCTTCACGTCGCTCAAAATAGATGCGAAACCGCCCCCTTACCAAATTCCAAACTCCTAGCACACCTCGCTACATCATCCGTAAAACGCTATTACTACTACTGACTACTGACTGGAAAGTTCGCGCCACTGGCGTAGTGCCTACCGAGTACACGACGGCGCTTCGAGTACATGTAATTGCAATTGTTAGGATTGATACATGCTTGGAGCTGCCACGTTGACACGCAATGGTTTGGCTACATAACTCTGCATTGACCTAATGTTCAACTGGATGCCTGCACCTACAGCATTAATACAGACAGGGAGAGAAGGTTACTTCTCCGCTGTGTATCTGGCACTCAAGCCCATGCCCCTCCCTCCACCCGCTGCAATAGTACTATTTTTGGCCCAAGTCCAAGCGACCAGCAAACACCGCACCCACCCCCTACAGGGGTTTCGGCTAATTATAGGTCCCACCAGCCAGGCGGTTCAACGAAAACCCTTTCGCCAGTCGGTCGTGCATCTGTCCTCGTCGTCAGTTCCACCGCAGAACTTACATCCATTCGTCACCAGAGACCAACGCAGTAGTATGGTTGGGGACACTGCCAAGCCGGAGACGCGCACGGTGTTCGTGAACAACGACGTCGAGAACGAGCGACTGCGGATGCAGTTCAAGTACACCAACAACTGGGTCTCCACGTCCAAGTACACCACGTACAAGTATGCCATTCCAATTCGATGTTCAACAGACTCATCCGTGGTTGCTATTAGCTTTGTGCCCAAAACCATCCTCGAGTTCTTTCGAGTGGTGGCCAACGGGTACTTCCTGTGCATTTCATTGTTGCAGGTACGACTTTGGCTTAGGAGCTCGCGGCAATTGTAATCATGGGGGGGGTAGGTGCTCACGGACTGGTCGCCGACCAACCAGTACACAACAGCAGGGCCCCTGCTGATCGTCTTGATGGTGTCCATGATCAAACAAGCACTAGAAGACAAGAAGCGCCACGACGCTGACGGCATTCAAAACTGCCGCATCTGTCACGTACTACTTTCATGAGCTTAAGCATATTTGGCTCATACGTGGTGGTGATGTAGGTGTTGACTACAGACGGAACGATCCGCGACAAACAGTGGCAAAACGTCGAAGTGGGTGACATTTTGTTCTTGAAGGACAAGGACGAGATGCCTGCGGACGTGCTGATCTTGGCCACGTCGGAAGAAGAAGGGCGGTGCTTTGTGGAGACGTGCAACTTGGACGGGGAGACCAACTTGAAGCGCCGGACAGCGTGCGAACCCATCGCGAAACGCATTGGGTTCCGAGCGCTCAACGACGTACACAATCAAGAATTCATCCCTATATTAAGTCATCATCTCTCATTGTTGTTGCTCTTATTACTGTAGCCTGTGATCGACGAAGCCAAGCACAAGCAATCGTGTGTGGCGTTTCGAGGGTCGGTCGAATACGAGCAGCCGAACAACCGGTTGTACAATTTCACGGGGGTGGTTAAAGCGGAGGCGTTGGCGGATGCCACGCCCATCGGTCCGACCAACATCATCTTGCGGGGGTGTAGCATCCGCAGCTGTTCGTACATCTTTGGCGTCGTGCTGTTTGCAGGCAGAGAGTCAAAGCTCATGCAAAACGCGCGCGCGACGCCGTCGAAGCAGAGCAACGTGTACAAAGCAGTGAATCGGTGCATCATGCTGATCTTCCTCACGCAGGTACACCATAAAAAATCCATGGGACATCACTCACGATGATGCGGTTGCCTAGTTTACACTATGCGTGATCAGCACCGTGTCGTTCAACGCGTGGGTGCACCACGCGCTCAAGCTGCACTCGTGGTACCTTCCGTTCATTCGGGTCGAAGTGAGCGCGTTCTTTACGTTTTTGATCTTGTACAATAACTTGGTACCGATTTCGCTGTACGTGTCCCTGGACATGGTTAAGGTAATAACAGCCCCATTCCCCTTTCTGAAACGTATTCGGCAGCTAACCGAGTAATGAATAGGTCGCACAAGCGAAGAACATTTCGACCGACCCAGAAATGTGCCACGAAGGTTTTTACGCGATCGCGCGCACGTCCGACTTGAACGAAGACTTGGGGCAGATCGAGTACATTTTCAGCGACAAGACTGGCACATTGACGCAAAACATCATGGAGTTCCGCAAGTGCTCCATCGGCGGCGTCATCTATGGCTACGGGTCGACGGAAATCGCCAAAGCCGTGGCGAGTTTGGCCAAACAAAACCAACCGCCCACAGAATCGACCATAGCGTCGGCGGTGGAAAACGGTCCTGGTCCGGTCGCCGACTTGAAGGACGCGCAGATCTTCCTCGACAAAACTATTCACTTTGACGACCCCCGGCTGATCGCCGAAGCCGCCACGTCATCCTCTGTTAACGGTGGCCGCATCCGCGAATTCCTCACGCTGTTGGCTGTGTGCCACACGGTGATCCCAGAGACCAACGCCACGACCGGCGTCACAACGTACCGGGCGTCGTCGCCGGACGAAGAAGCCCTGGTGAAGGCGGCACGATGCCTCGGGTACAAGCTCGTGACCCCGGCGCCGTTTGTCGAGGTGGAAGTCACCCACCAGGGGGCAGTACCAACGATCGCCGGGTACGCGATTTTGAACGTGAACGAGTTCAATTCCACAAGGAAGCGCATGAGTGTGGTTGTGTCAGCCCCCAACGGCCGCATTGTCGTGTACTGCAAGGGCGCGGACAACGTGATTCTCCCCCGATGCGCCCCCACGGCTAACGACGGCGACCTGGACGAACATTTGAAGGCGTTTGCGTCTGAGGGCCTGCGCACGCTCGTGCTGGCCAAGCGCGACATGACCAAAGCCGACTACGAAGCATGGAACAAAGTGTACCAGGCAGCGGCGACGTCGTTGACTAATCGGGCCAACCTCTTGGACGCGGCCGCGGAAGCGCTCGAAGTGAACATGGATATTGTCGGTGCCACGGCCATCGAAGACAAGTTGCAAGTGGGGGTGCCCAACACTATTCACAGCCTCGCGCAAGCAGGGATCAAGATCTGGGTGCTCACTGGAGACAAGGAAGAGACCGCCGTGAACATTGGCCACGCGTGCCGCCTCTTAAACGACGGCATGCAGCTGCTGTATGTGAACCGCGAAGACATGACAGGGCTCATGGAACAGGTACTGAGTGACGCTTGCTTGATGCCTAAACATATGCAATGGTGTATGATAAACGCTTCGCCTTACACGACTGCGTGTGTGTATGTTGTGTTGAAGTTGAGATGGCAGACGCTAGTCAAAGTTATCAAGTGAAACAAGGTCACTCATGTTCATGTTGTAGCTCGAGTATTTATACAACATGGAGTCCATCCAAAAGCACTACAAGAGCCGCACAGTGGCTGAAAACATTGGCATCGTATGTGATGGCAAGTCGCTCGTGCACTTTTTCCCGTCCAAGTCCTTGTCCGCCGACGAAAAGGTCGTGGCGAAGGAACTTCGTCGCAAACTGCTCGTTGTCGCCAGCGTGTGCAAAGCCATGGTGGCGTGTCGCGTATCGCCTGCCCAAAAAGCCGACATTGTCAATTTGGTACGACCAACGTCATCACCATGCGTTTTTAGTTTGGCCTTAACGGATTTATTCCTTGTCAGGTTCGATACAATTCCCGCAACAAGCCGATTACGTTGGCCATTGGCGACGGCGCGAACGACGTCAACATGATCCAGTCGGCACATGTGGGCATTGGCATTTGTGGCCAGGAAGGCGTGCAAGCTGTGAACGCCAGCGACTACGCCATCGCTCAATTCCGGTACGAATACGCTTGATTCTTTGATTGATCATGATGAACGATGACGATGAGTTGACGATGGCGGTAGGTTCCTTCAACGGCTGCTGTTGGTGCACGGCCGGTCCAACTACAAACGCATTGCCAAAGTCATCTTGTACTCGTTCTACAAGAACATGTCGCTCGTGATCGTGCTGTTCTTCTACAACTTTTACAACGGGCAGAGTGGCACGTCGCTATTTGAGAGCTTTGTGATGGCGGGGTGGAACTTTTTCCTGGCGCTGCCGATCATTGCGATCGGCATCTTTGACGAAGACGTGAGCCCGGAGCAAGCGATGGCATTCCCGGCTTTGTACAAGACTGGCCAGCGCAACGACGACCTGAACGTGTATCGGTTCTGCTTGTGGATTGGCAACGCCATCTTTCACGCATGCGTGAGCTTTTGGCTGCCGATTTACATCGTCGCAGGGTACCCAACCGAAGCGTTCCACTTGCAAGGCACGACCATCTACACGGGCCTGCTCATGACCATGAACTGCAAAGTGATCATGGAAACGATGTCGTGGACGATGTACAGCCACGGGTTTATTGTGTTTTCGCTCTTGCTTTTCTTCTTCTTCCTCGGTGTATACCCCCTGTTTACGTTTCTGAGCTGGGACATGGTTGGCATCACCCCCGTCCTACTTTCGTCGTACGTACAAACTCCCTTCCGACACTTTGCACTCATATCTTGATGCATATACGTCATTATATCATTCGGCATGACAATATACACTATAGGGGCATCTATTGGGCTGTGTTCTTCCTTGTGCCCGTGGCCAACTTCCTCGTCGACTTGCCGTTGAAATTGTACGACCACCCCCCCCTCTTCCAAATGGCCACGAAATAACAACGACCATTTTGCAACATGTTTGTATGTGTGCGATAGCTGGATGAAGTTTTACTGCCCCACGGACGCAGACATTTTGCGCGAGCGGTATGTGCTTAAGCGACTACGAGCCAAAGTATCGTGTGGTGTATCCGAAGCGGCCAAGACGCAAGGGATGCACGAGCCGGTCGACGACCGCAGAGGGTCTGTGGGGCGAACGCCGGACCAACTCATCGCGGACAAGAAGGCCGGGGTGCGCAACTTGACTGACGTCATGTACACCGGGTTTGCATACACGTCGGCCGAGTCCGTCGGTCGCGGCTTGGGCGCACGTGACATTGCGTCTCTGCGCGTGGATCAGTTCCAGCAGACGGGAAAGACGGATGTCATTACAGAGATGCGGCTACACAGCGCCGGCCATTTTGTGCCGCCACCGGGGGTCATAGCAGACGAGTCGGATGGGGAGTGAGCGCAAGACATTTCCACGCCGTGATATGCCTATTTATTCGAGTGACGACCCCTTAGATATGCTTCATAATAATAACTACTCCGTACTATTCATATACTCATGTTTCAACCAAGAATTTTATACTCCGGACATTAATGACTAATTTGAGCGACACACTATTTCAATTGACGGTATATAGTGTAACGATAAAATGAATTAGTGTAGTACCAATAGACCGAGCAACATGAACAACAGCCAACAGCACGATGGAGGTCGACTGAGGTTGAACCCAATGGAGTTGAAGGTATGATGGTCATGCCTTGATGTGAAAGATATCCACCTTGGATGCATCTTCACATGCCCGGAATGATAGCGTCAGCGCATGGCGAAGCGATTGAAAGGTCAAGCACAAAGCACCACTGCGACATCCGTCAATCCATCAGCGTACCAAGTCTACGCATTGTCATACTAGATCATGGACATGTGGCACTACTAGTGCTATGGCATCTGCGCTTGACTCCACGGCCGCTCCGATGTCTTCTACTCCCGTGACCATTGATGTTGACCGCTGCATGGACCAAGCAGACGCATCCTCGTCGCGAAAGAAACTGCTCGACGCCAAACTCAGCACCGTTTACGCCAGCACGCGCATGGACCGACCAATGAAGCGCCGCATCGCCGGCTTTCCAACATCCTTCGCGGTACACATCCATCTCAATCCACACCCGTCACCGTCCTTTCTAGACCCACGACAGGCTACCATTGGATTGGACGTTAAAGAGCAAATTCGTCTGTCTCACTCCCTTCCGCTTCCCACCACGATCGACGTACGTGCCCCTTGATAAACATGCTGCTTGTGGTTAATATGGTCGTTCCAGTGGCGCGGCGGCAGCTACATCCTTCCACCGCTTTGTCCAGGCCTCGCCTTCCGCCGACGCGGCAACGGCCACCTCCACCATGTCTCCGTCCGAGGAATGGCAGACTGCTCTACATCAGTTCGTTCATCCGGCCTCTCCAGGCATGCCTCAAGATGCCGCCGTGGACGACGACTGGACCGCCCACCGCTTGCGAACATGGCAAGATGCATTCCGGCATCTCTATTATACCTTTCATCACAAGTACGAGTTATTTCCACGTTCGGGTCTTCGTATTCATCGTGTGTTTGTTGGAAGCCCCCACCATGATGCGTTTTACGTGGCCACCGCGCAAAGCGTCGTGTGCTTTTACCGCGCGACCACCGCGTCAACGACCATGAGTATGCGATCCTTGTTTACCAAGTTCCTCCCACATGACGACGCCACATCCCGAGCAACGACAAGCCCTACCAAACCCACGTCCGTGCGCCAACGTACGATTCGTTTTATTTTAAATAAATCTTTATTTTTTATATATATTCTTTTACTAGGTTTAGATATTCTTATTATTTGACAAATTATTTTATTATTATTATTATATTTATAATAAATATTTATAATATTTGGATTTTTTTTACAGAAAGTATAACTTTTAATTAGATCGTTTTGCTTGCTAGACCTTGAACGATTCATCATTACATGTGTCTGAATAGACATTTCAGTCGTGATATCTCACGCCACAACGACATTGAGGCGTGATTTGATGTCGGCGGGGGTGAACTTTCATGTCCCGTTCGCCCCCCAAGATGCCGCGACGACGGGGCGGCCGTCCGCCGTCGATGCCTTGCACACGTCCATCCGGGGACTCGACGCCCTCCTCGTCGTCCACGATCCGTGCAACGTGCACGGCATATACGACTTGCTGTTGAACCAGCCTGGTTGGTATCCGTATATCAACATGTGTCCTCTGTTTTTATCTTTTGACGTGTATATATATATATATATATATATATATATATATATCGGGGCTTTTATGCATATAACTTATTCGTAGCTATTGAAATTGGATTTCTCTGCGCCTATGTTTTTTCATAAATTCAGCTTGCTATATATATATATCATATACTGCGTATATGTTTGACAAGGGAGTGTACCTCTGACATTTCTCTTCTCAATTCATACTATATATGAAATTTTCGTGCATACAGTATATATATTATATACACAATATATTTGTTGGATACGTTCGACGTGTACCTACTCCATCCATCATATATATATATATCGGGCTTTCTATTCAGAACTTATTCTCAGCTATTGAAAATTGGATTTCTCTGCACCTATCTTTTTGATGAATTCAGCCTGATATATATTTCACATACTGTCACGAATATATCATATGTATATATGATATATTTGTGCATGATGGTGAATGACGGGATGTTAGGACTCCTCGCGGCGTCGACGGACGTGCCCTTGCTCTGCGCGCGCTTTCCCTTTCAACACGCGGGCATCGTGCCTCTGCAAGTCACCCCCTGCGGCAAAATGTCGGGGCGACCCACTCCGACCTACAAGTATGTACCTATCTATATATTGAAACATTGGCGATTCTGTCCAATCTATATAATCAAATCAACGATAGGCTCGAAGTGTCGGGATGTATTTTGCCTCGTACAGTGCACGACCTTGCCAACGCCGTCAGGGCCGCCGCGGCGACGGAATCTGACGCGTCTTTTCATGTCGTGCTCGAGCCATGGGCCAGTAGCACGCGACTCAACGTGTGTGGATGGGACATGGAAGTACCCTCGTCCTCATTTCAAGACGCCGACCGCCTCGATGCCATCAAGCGCCACATGCACGACATTCGGTACCATCACACAACCGGGTATCAAGTCGGCATTGAAAAGTAGAGACCTGTACAAATTGCAACTACTTATGATTCAAGTAATCACAGGCACAAACAACTACTAGTAGGCGGATTCCTTGTCGTTTCTACTAGTACTAAAGACTGTATTCGCACTACTACTGTGAAGTTAGTAGTACTAGTAACGTTATCAATAGTATTGTAACGTTTAATCGGTACGGATTTCCAGAATCGAATCACATTTGCTAATCTACTGTAATTTTGAGTGGATTTGATTGGCTCTTACAAAAGGACTGTATATTCAACCAATCAAAACTCCAGCGTGATTCAATATTGATTAGAAGGTTTGGAAGTTTATAGCGAATTCACAATACTTGGACTATAGTATTGGCTGTGATGAGCGTCATTGCATTTCGCCTTTATAAACACGCCCTTAATGCACGACTGCTAGCTATTCATAGGCTAATCTATCTAGATCGCTTTTCTAAATATATCGCGAAACACACAATCATCCGAAATACTACCAGTATCCATGGATATACTATATATCCATGCACGACTACTTTGTATTGGGGGAATATCAACGACAATCTGTGCAAAATCTACATCAACATTCGATTCGCCTTGTTAGTCGGTTTTGGGCTTGGCCGATTGGTCCAGAAACGCCGCCTTGGCCACCGTCACGACCGCCTTGAGCCGATCCGCCATCAAAGTGCCCGTGGCCAGTGTGACAATGCACATAAACGTGATGATCGCCCAGTACAAATGCGACAACGTGACACTCACGTGCCTACACACCCTCTGTCACACACACACCCTCTGTCACATATGTGTCCACGTACTTGCAATCGTAGACGGGAATATCGTAGCCAAAGTCTTCAAAACACAACAGATCTTGCACTACGCGCACTACAAACAGGACCAACGCCACCGTCGCCGGCACCAAGTAAAACTCAATGTTCTTGTACGGGTCTCGTTCAGCATTCACTTCAACGTAGCGCGCGTGCTCGGCGACAATCTCGTCGGCCAGCTGCTGGCGCACCTTGAGGATGGCCGAGTGGCGTCTATTCCCACCACGTTTTCCACGTCAAATGTGATATATTGTCCAATCGATTCGAAACTGTCGAATGTGTTAGGACAATCGATTCACGAACCGCCAGAGCCAATCAAATCACGCCATATCGAATTTCTGCCAATCCAAACACGTTTCACCCCTCGGCATGGGGCAAAACCATATATATACTTTCTCTGTTCCAGGTTACTGCCGACATTTACTTTGACACAGACAATCGAGCCCTCACTCAATTTGGGGGTGAATGATACTTTGGGAATTGCATGAATTTTCGCAAAAGATTGGTTTATAATCAGCGCTTAAAGCAATTGTAAGCCAATGAAATGTCATAAATGTTCGATAGAAATTGAAGAATTACAGCCAATGAAATGCAAATGTCGCCAACATGCGAATTTTGAAATGTCGGCAGTAACCTGGAACAGAGAAAGTATATACTAATCTTTGTGTGTACAAGATTAAATAGCATCATCCAATAGAGTCGAAACCTATTTGGCGAAAAGACTCTCTCAAGTCTAAATTTGGGTGCACAATAAGAGATACATACCCCATTTTCGCGCCCATGTCAAAGACCGTCATGCTGCCCAAGAGGCACAGCCGGTGGTGTTCCGTCAAGTGATGCGGTTGGACGTAGCTGCATCGGGGCCCCACCTTCTTTTGCATCTCCGCCTTGTACTTGGCCAAAGCGCGGTCTTTCATGTTGGCATTGTTGGCTTCCGCCGTCGCTTCCAGCAACGTCTTGGCTTCCGGGAAGATGGTCGCTTCTTTGAACAGCGCCGCGTACGATTTGATAAACACAAGCAGTTCGCGCGACGTGACCGCGACCCCATGGATAGTCTTGGGCTCGAGCGACTCGGGCCCAAACAACGTGTTCAAGTACGACGTCAGCAGCTCCAGGAACCGCCCGTCAATCTCGTCAATGCTGCCGTCGTACTCGAGGTCCGTCACAGCGTGCCCCGGATGCGACAGCAGTACGCATCGAATCGACGCAAAGCAAGAGTGGATCTGCTCGCGCGTGTCCGCCAGGTCCTGCTGCTTGCGGGTACTCAGCACCTCCGACGCATACGCCTTCATGTCGGCATGCTTGTCGGCGAGGGTGGCCGACCGCTTAAAGTCTTGCCAGTCGCGCACGAGAAAGTCCAAGTGTTGGAACGGCCGAATCACGGGAACGTCGTCGACGTGGTTGGTATCGTCAGTGGTGTCGGCCGTTCCGTCGTCGTCTTCAACGTCGGTCGCGTCCAGCTCGCTCAAGTCTTGGAGGTGCTTGTCCGAGATCACACGGGCAAACGACTCAATGCTCCGCATCGACGCTTGCTTCATCTGCTTGTTCTCGCTTTCGTCGATCGAACCTTGCAACGCCATGCTACATAAACCAACATTTTTAAACCCCATTTGTGCTCGAAATTTAAGTCAAATTGACATCATATCGACCAAAATGACACAAAATTGACTAAAATCAACTAAAATGACATAATATTGACTAAAATGACACAAAATCAACTAAAATGACACAAAATCGACCAAAATGACACAAAATCGACTAAATTGACAAAAAATCGACTCAAATGACACAAAATCGACCAAAATGATACAAAATCGACTCAAATGACACAAAATCGACTAAAATGACATAATATCGACTAAAATGACATAATATTGTCCCAAATTGGGGCGAAGTGTATGAAGCATCAAAAGTTGAGCATGTCAACATGGGAAGACATGTACATTTGAATAGGCCTGCATATTGGTTGTGGTCATAGATAATAGGACGTACCGGCCGTATTCAGTAAACAGCGCCAAGTGCTGGAGGTTGTCTTCTTGGACGCGCTTGTCGACATTGTATATTTGATATGAGCTGAACAACGTGCTCAGTCCAAAGATGCTCGCCGTGAGCATCTGCGACGTCTCCGAGTCGAACATGCCCTGCGTGTCGATCAAGAAGACTGCAATGTCTTCGCCCGTGGCGCTCTGACGGATGAATGGGTCGCTCCACATCCAAATGCCAGTCGTGTTACGCTTCCGACCGGCGCGCCATGAGAAACCAGTCTCCCCATTCGTGGCCTCAAAGTTCGAATTGCCTTCTAGTTGCGGCCCGCAGGCGAGCGCCCACTCGCGCGAAGTCACGTCCGGCGCCGGGTGCGACGACGTGTACTTGAGGTAGCGCAAAAACAAGTCCAAGACAAACGATTTACCCGTGCGGAATGCACCCACCACGGAAATGATGGCCACTTTCATGTCCGGGTCGATCTACATACATGCAGGTTGGTGCGACGTCATGGCGACTCTATGCGTGCGTACCTTGTGGAGGATCTCATCGATGGCTGCCTCGTCCAGCTCAAACTTGGTGCCATCGTCATTGATGCGCACAATCTACCACCCCGCGTCCTTTAGACCGTGATGTTGAGCTGCACATGATGCATACCTGCTTGGCTCCCGTGATCGCAGGGGCCTCCACTGGCGGAACTGCGGTGGCGTCCGTCATTTCTGTTGTGGGGAAAATGAACGAAGACGCTTGGGGATGATGTGTGAAGACTTTACTGTACAATTTTCATGTCAAGTCCCAAGTCCTAAAGGGGAATATCAAAACAAAGAGGTTTTTCGCCTGACGATTCGAAACCTCCCACGAAGGTACGGTGGGAATAAATTTGATATTTGAGCCAATAGATTATTTGTTTAGAAGTACTACCAGCCAATCCGATCATTTAGAGCATAGTATTGGATTTGACGTTTTCCAGTTAATCTGTCCGATGAATAGTGTAACCAGCCCGCCCTGCTACCAGTATGTACTAGCACGACATGAAGTGAGCAGCGCTTCATGTCAGTCTATGCAACAGTCGTTGAAGCATGCTTCCATGGGTAGCTCAAGCCAATGTACGATGTGACAAGCATGTTCAAATGTACCAAGTACTACTCTGTTCCACACAATCGTGACACGAGTTCACGCAGCAGCATTCCGGACACCACGCATACACACACAGTCATATTATGTTAGATCGGACAACTCCTACACGCTGGAGTCGGAAAACATGACGAAACCTGCATGCGAGAGCGCAAGCCCGACCGAGGTCAAGAAAATAGCGTCGATTTGCTTCTGTGGAAGCCGTCCACGCAAGCCAATCCGGAGCAACGGGATCATGGGGCCATACAACAGAGGTGCGTACATGTGGTAGTTGATTTCTCCCCGGGGCTTGGCTTCCACTTGAGGCGGTGGGGTCCATTCTCTGCGGTCACCTCGGGCCATGATGTGCCGACGACGAGTATTGAAATGTTGTCGACGTTGTCGTAGGGGACGTTCGTTTTCTATTCTAAACCTGTTTGGAACCACTCAGATGGAGGTGTTTGATTGGTTCAAAATAATTCCATTGATGGTGTAGTTTCCGGTCTCTGATTGGATCAAATACTTGGGTGAATTTCATTGGCTACACCGATTGGCTCAAAACCGCCGCGCCGCCTTGCTTCCATCCCTGCTGGCCTTGTCGGACATGAAGGAATACTTGGTTTTCTTTGTCCATCGTCACTTGGTAGCACACTTCCTATGCGATCGTATGTTCCACCTTCGGGCACTGATATAGTCGTTTCCCATGCAGGACTTCCGGTTTCCCGAGCTCGATGCGCTGCTCACGATGCAAGGCCTCAAGCCCGAGGACTGCTACACTCGCGAGCTGAACCCTCTGAGTTCGCCGCTTGTGCATGTGAAGCTTCCTTCAGAGACCCATGCCAAGTTTCTCTCTCAACGTGGCATCCTTGTGAAAGGTGTGTACGAAGTGTGGGGCCATGGCCACACATACGCCGCGTTGGTCGAGTCTGTGGACGCGTTCGCCGAGAAGGACGCGGTCGTGTCGGACGCGTCGCTGAGCTGGAAGATCCAGGTCGACGCATTCGGTCTCAAGTTGAGCATGGAGGAGCAAACGGCCCGCCGCGAAAACTTCCGCCACGTGCTGCCGTTCGCAGGTCCCGTGGAAATGAAGAACCCAGCGTTGACGTTCCTCATCTTGGAAGACATTGGCGTGGACCAGCAGAAAACGACTCCGGATCGCATCTTCTTTCTTCGAGCGTTGGCCGGCGGAGAAAAGAACCGCGGCCGCGGCGGCGCGCGGGACCTTGTACGCCACGTTGCAGTTGTCGGGTTTTTCGCTCATATTCGAGATACGCTCCTAGGTCGACGCGCAGACCCTCAAGCGTCGCGAGTACATTGGCCCGACATCCATGGACGCGGAAATGGCGCTGATCATGTGCAACATGGCGCTGGTGCAGCCAGGCAGTCTTGTGATCGATCCATTTGTCGGCACGGGCAGCGTGTTGGTGCCGTGCACAACGTTTGGCGGGATTTGCTTTGGCACGGACATCGACTCGCGTGTCTTGCATGGCAAAGCCGGCAAAACGATCAAGTCCAACTTTGACCAGTACAAGCTGCGGGTGCCAGATCTCATCCGCGCCGACAACTCGCGGTCGCCGCTGCGGTGTCCGCACTACTTTGACGCGGTCGTATGCGACCCTCCCTATGGCATCCGTGCCGGCGCCCGCAAGAGTGGCCGGTACGTTGTCGGTCGACTACATCTCTCTCCTCTTTCATTCGTTTTCAGTTTTTTGTGCCTATTCAAAAGTTCCTACATTGAAAAATCGCCAAATCTATCGATCGATCCTTGTATTTAAAACAATGTCCTGTGGCGATGGCGATTTGTATATCACACTAATTTCAGGCACACACTAATTCGATGTTGGTGATGGTTTCCTGCAGTCTGATTGGCTAAAATCCTGCCAGTTCTTGTGTACATTTATTTGGTGTGTCGATTCATTCTCCATGTCGCTGCAGTGTAGAATAAACACACAACAATATTGTCCTTTTACCCAAAATGTGAACGTTGGTGTGCTGATTCGCCAAATATATTGATCGATTCTATGAACTGAATTTTGTAAAAGTGTTGTCCTGATTGGAATCACACGAATTCAAGTCATACACTAATTAAATGTTGTTGGTGATGGTTTCCGGCAATCTGATTGGTTCGATTCTTCTGTACATTTGGTTGTGTCAATCGATTCATTCATTCTCCATGTATGTCGCTCCAGTTTAGAATATAAACACAACAACACTAGACGAGACTGTGCGCCGGCCAACTCGACCGCGCCGCCACCGCCGCCGGCGTCTGTTTCCTCCGACCAGAAACCAATTAAACCCAAGTATGGACCGCGCCCCATCCCCGACGAATGGCTCGAGAACCACATCCCAGCCACGCAACCGTATGCGGCCGAAGACGTGATGCGCGACCTGCTCGTGTTTGCCGCCAAGAACTTGCGCGTGGGCGGCCGCGTCGTGTACTTGCTGCCCACAACGTACGACTACACGGACGCTGACCTGCCGACCCATCCGCAGCTGCGCGTGGTCGGGAACTCGGAGGAGCGCCTCACGAGCAAGTACGCGCGGCGCCTCATCACGATGGTCAAGACAGTTGAGGCCAGTGACATTCCCAGCAACCTCGACGACGGGTTCAAGTCGGACTTTAGTTTTGCCAAGTTGCGGGAGAAAATCGTCGCGTCGAATAAAAAACCGAAAACGGCGTCCAATTAATATCATACGTTGATGTTTAAGACGAGGTTTGTCATAACGTTATACTGTGAATTTTGCAATAAAATTCCAAAAAGTTCGCATGGTTTTCTAATCAATATTATTTCACGCTGGATTTCTGATTGGTTGAATATACTTGTCCTCCTTTCTGTAAGAGCCAATCAAAACCACTCAAAATTACATTAGCGATTCGATTCGGCGGCGGGATTCGATTCGACAGGGTCTGGAAATCTGTACCGAATCCACTATATATATATATATATATGGTGGATTCATGTTTTTTCAGTATTAATATATTATTATGTCGCAAAGCAAAGTATAATAGTACTGTAACGAGGCCTGGACTCGATCATAGCGATGCACGAGGGAGGGTCATGTGGTCACTGGATGAAGAAGTAGGGTCTGCCAAGTGCACAACAAGTTTGCCAATGTTCTTGCGCGCGTAGAGGTACTCGATGGCATCCGCGACACCTTCAAGGCCTCGGAATGTGGCCGTGTCCACGCCGGGATTCAACAGACGCTTGTGCACCAGAATCGTGAGCTTCCGGGCGTGCGCGGCCCCATGCGACTTGGCGAAGTGGTTGAGGAAGAAGCCTCGCACGGATGCCGACTTGCTCAAGAGGGTGGCGGAAAACGGGGGGGTGGCGCCGGCAGCAGCAGACCACGACGACGAGTCCGAGTAGCCAGAGATGGACCCGATCACAATCAGCCGCCCGTGCTTGGCCAAGTGGTTCACGCATATCTGAAAGGGGGTGAGAGCTTTGAGGACACAATATTGGAGAGCTAGGAAGACCAACCTCGAGCAAGGACCCCCCGACCGACTCGAACACAAGGTCCACGCCGCGAGGGAATTCCTTGAACAAGACAGCGCCAACGTCTTCCTTGGTGTAGTCGATGGCGCGATCGCATCCAATGGACTGCAAATACGCTTGCTTCTCGGGCGAGCTGCACGTGCCGACGACAGTGTTGCCCGCCAATTTGGCCAACTGCACCGCGAATTGACCCGTGGCACCGGCGGCCGCCGTCACCAACACAGTTTCCCCCGATTTCATCTATACCACACAGGTTTGTTAGAGCAAGTCGAGTTTCATGGTACAGTACCTCGCCCACTACGTCCAACGCAATGGATGCCGTGAGACCGCACACGTTCAAGGGAAGGATCGCGGTCGTGGCAAATGGCACCTTGCTCACAAATTTGATCGGCACGACAATGTACTCGGCAAATGCGCCGTATACTGTTGAATGTCAGAAGAGGAATCGACAAGGATGACGTCGTACGTACGAGTATACACGACCGCGTCGCCCTTCCTCAAGTGTTTCACCCCGGCCCCAACTTCCTCAACATGTCCAACTACATGACATAAGAAAGTGGTGACACAGACACAATCAGTGTCCGTCGTCGGGGACACACACACATACCGCCTTCAAAGCCGCAGTCGAATGGCGGTTGGACCCCAGGGTTGTACTTTCCGTTCGTGTAGTTGATGTCAGATGCATTGATACCCACGACGACGTTCTTGATTAGGACTGTGCCCGGGGCTACCGTCAAGGACGACCTCGGGATGGTCACTATCTCTGTCGCTGCCCGGAAGTCTGTCGAGAGCTTGGTGCACACAATCTTACGAAACATGTTGGATCTGCTGTGTCCTTGAGGTTGCAAATTGAAAATTGGATGCTGATCAGACCGACGGGAGGGTCGGAACGATTGCTGATTCGTCGACACATTTAAAAACCCGCGGGACGAAATCGTGAGATGTCATATTCAAATATCTATTGTAGGTGAGGGAACGTGCTTGCTAGTGCTACGGCGGGGACGACACGCTGGGGGTCTTCGCTGCTACGCCGCCAGCGCCTTCCATTAGCTCCGCCAGAGGAAGACTGCCGAGGATCGAGTTCACTCCTGCATGGCTGCTCACTCGTTTTTCGCCGTGAAACGAACCAAGACCGTGGCGACGCTCGGCTTCTGCGTCCGTTTCGCCCGTGAAGTTGAAGTGGTCCACGCGCATGGTGGCAATTTCGCGCACGGCTTCCTTGGAGTCGACGTCACTCACGACTTTGTCTTCGGGGGCCGAAAATGCAAATCCAGTGTATCCTGTCATGTCCAAGTTCTTCACGCCAGCCTTTTCATCCTGTCGTTGTTCCTCCATAGACCGCGGGTGCGAGTAAGTGACCGCGCCATTGGTTGTCATGTCGACAATCTTGAGCTGGTTCTTTTGTAGCAACCCACGCTCACGCAGAATATCGGCCTCCGTGGGTCGATAGTTTTTCACCCAACTACGTATTCACGTCAGAGGGAAAACGAAAACGCAAGGGTACTACGTACTATTTAATGCTGATGTCGATCAACATGCAGGCCGCGGGAATCAAGAAGAAGACGAGCCAATACAGCGCCCTAGTCAGTCAACGCCATGTCAACACAGGGACGCCAAGGAGACGACGACTGAACGTACGTCGACAGCATGGACGTAGGGACGCCAATCATGTCGTTGCCAAGCCCTGGCACGACAGGATACACAGCCAAGAAGAAGAAGAAGAGCAGGAACGAAAACACGACGAACGCGTAGCTAAACATCGTCCACGACAGCGTTTCAAAGATCACTTTGAGGTTCATGGTCATGAGCAGTCCCGAGTAAATGGTCGTCCCTTGCACGTGAAACGCTTCCGTGGTAAACCCCCGGACAATGTACACGGGCAAGAAGAAGCTGATAAACGCATGGTAGAACGCGTTGAAGATCCACCACGAAAAGTACTTGATGTTCAAGTCTTCGTTGCGCTGACCAGACAAATACAGCGGAGGGAACGCCATCGCTTGCTCCGGGCTCACGTCTTCGTCAAAGATGCCGATCGCAATGATCGGCAGCGCCAGGAAAAAGTTCCACCCCGCCATCACAAAGCTCTCAAACAGCGACGTGCCGCTCTGCCCGTTGTAAAAGTTGTACAGGAACAGCACGATCACGAGCGACATGTTCTTGTAGAACGAATACAAGATGACTTTGGCAATGCGTTTGTAGTTGGATCGGCCGTGCACCAACAGCAGCCGTTGAAGGAACCTACCGCCATCGTCAACTCATCGTCATCGTTCATCATGATCAATCAAAGAATCAAGCGTATTCGTACCGGAATTGAGCGATGGCGTAGTCGCTGGCGTTCACAGCTTGCACGCCTTCCTGGCCACAAATGCCAATGCCCACATGTGCCGACTGGATCATGTTGACGTCGTTCGCGCCGTCGCCGATGGCCAACGTAATCGGTTTGTTGTGGGAATGGTATCGAACCTATTCAGCATGAGTTGTTTTTCCCAGAATCCATGTCCAATAGCGATTATAATTACCATGTTGACAATATCTGCTTTTTGGGCGGGGGACACGCGACAGGCAATGAGCGCTTTGCACACGCTGGCGACGACGAGCAGTTTCCGACGAAGTTCCTTCGCCACGACCTTTTCGTCGACGGTCAACGCTTTGGACGGAAAAAAGTGCACCAACGCTTTGCCATCGCAAACGATGGCAATGTTGTCGGCAATGGTCTTATCCTTGTAATGCGATTGAATGCTGTCCATGTTGTACAAGTACTCGAGCTACCCAAGTTGTGAGACCAAGACAAAAAGCACCTAGACAACCTGCTCGGTCAATTCCGCGAGGCTTTCGCGGTTGATAAACAGCAGCTGCATGCCGTCGTTTAAGAGGCGGCACGCGTGGCCAATGTTCACGGCGGTCTCTTCCTTGTCCCCAGTGAGCACCCAGATCTTGATCCCTGCTTGCGCGAGGCTGTGAATAGTGTTGGGCACCCCCACTTGCAACTTGTCTTCGATGGCCGTGGCGCCGACAATGTCCATGTTCACTTCGAGCCCTTCCGCGGCCGCGTCCAACAGGTTGTCCCGATCGGTCAACGACGTCGCCGCCGCCTGGTACACTTTGTTCCATGCTTCGTAATCGGCTTCACTGAGCTCCCGCTTGGCCAGCACAAGCGTGCGCAGTCCTTCGGACGCGAACGCTTTGAGGTGTTCGTCCAGCTGCGCCGACGAGCTGTCGAGTTTGCACCGTGGTATGATGACATTGTCTGCGCCCTTGCAGTACACGACGATGCGGCCGTCCGCGAATTGCACCACCGTGGACATGCGTTTGCGCGTCGAGTTGAATTCGTTCACGTTGAGGATCGTAAACGTTTGCATCGTGGACGGCTTGGCCTTGAGCGATACTTCCACTTGCACCAACGGCGCGGGGGCCACCAGTTTGTACCTGACAGTGTCACATCTCAGTTGTTCCAAAACGACAACCACGTGTTCATATGTGGGGGGTGTACCCGAGGCATCGTGCCGCCTTCACCAGGGCTTCTTCGTCCGGCGACGACGCCCTGTACGTTGTGACGCCGGTCGTGCCGTTGGTCTCTGGGATCACCGTATGGCACACGGCCAAGAGCGTCAGGAATTCGTCGATGCGCGCGGCGTTGGGCCCGCCGGTGGAAATCTCACTGATGAGGCGGGGGTCGTCAAAGTGAATGGTTTTGTCGAGGAAAATCTGCGCGTCGTTCAAGTCGGCGGCTGGACCAGGACCGTATTCCACCGCCGACGCTATGGTCGATTCTGTGGGCGGTTGGTTTTGTTTGGCCAAACTCGCCACGGCTTTGGCGATTTCCGTCGACCCGTAGCCATAGATGACGCCGCCGATGGAGCACTTGCGGAACTCCATGATGTTTTGCGTCAATGTGCCAGTCTTGTCGCTGAAAATGTACTCGATCTGCCCCAAGTCTTCGTTCAAGTCGGACGTGCGCGCGATCGCGTAAAAACCTTCGTGGCACATTTCTGGGTCGGTCGAAATGTTCTTCGCTTGTGCGACCTATTCATTACTCGGTTAGCTGCCGAATACGTTTCAGAAAGGGGAATGGGGCTGTTATTACCTTGACCATGTCCAGGGACACGTACAGCGAAATCGGTACCAAGTTGTTGTACAGAATCAAAAACGTAAAGAACGCCGTCGAGTCGGTTTTGATGAACGGAATGTACCAGTCGCGGAGCTCCAAGTTGCGCTTCACCCACGCGTTGAACGACAAGGCGCTGATCACACATAACACGGCCTAGTTATACGTTATGTACACTTTGCCTTTAACATCAACAAAGACAAAGAATGATTGTACCTGGGTGAGGAAGATCAAAATGATGCACCGATTGACTTTCTTGTACACGTTGCTCTGCTTGGACGGCGTCGCGCGCGCGTTTTGCATGAGCTTCGACTCTCTCCCTGCAAACAGCACGACCCCAAAGATGTACGAACAGCTGCGGATGCTACACCCCCGCAAGATGATGTTGGTCGGACCGATGGGCGCGGCATCCGCCAACGCCTCCGCTTTAACCACCCCCGTGAAATTGTACAAGCGGTTGTTCGGCTGCTCGTATTCGACCGACCCACGAAAAGCCACACACGATTGCTTGTGCTTTGCTTCGTCGATCACAGGCTACATTAAGAAGAGCAAACAACAATGAGAGGTGATGACTTCATATAGGGATGAATTCTTGATTGTGTACGTCGTTGAGCGCTCGGAACCCAATGAGTTTCGCGATGGGTTCGCACGCTGTCCGGCGCTTCAAGTTGGTCTCCCCGTCCAAGTTGCACGTCTCCACAAAGCACCGCCCTTCTTCTTCCGACGTGGCCAAGATCAGCACGTCCGCGGGCATCTCGTCCTTGTCCTTCAAGAACAAAATGTCACCCACTTCGACATGTTGCCATGGCTTGTCTTGGATCGACCCGTCGGACCCCAGCACCTACAGCACGACCACGTATGAGCCAAATCTGCTTACAGTATGAAAGTAGTACGTGGCAGATGCGGCAGTTTTGAATGCCGTCGGCGTCATGGCGCTTCTTGTCTTCAATTGCTTGCTTGATCATGGACACGATCAGCACAATCAATAACGGTCCCGCCGTCGTATACTTGTTCGTGGGCGACCAGTCCGACGCCAACTATCCACATGCGCTTGATGAATTCGACCAACCATTCGGTACGGTTCGTGGGGTTACCTGGATGATCGAAATGAACAAAAAGTACATGTTGGCAATCACCCGAAAGAACTCGAACAGCGTCTTGGGCACAAAGCTACAATACATGAATGAGCCCATCAATTCCCCCACTCGAGTTTGCACTTGTCTACTAGAACGGACCTCACAATCGTATACTTGGACGTGGACACCCAATTGTTGGTGTACTTAAACTTGGCTCGCAGCTCTCGGTTCTTGACGTCGTCGTTCACAAACGTACAGCGGACGGCATCTTCTTCCGCCGCCTTGCCCGTCTTGTCCTTTCGCGGATACACCGACGACATGCTCATGCAACGACTCCACAACCAAGGGTTTTGAGCTGTGCGTTGGTGTTTCACCGCTCGCGACGCCTAATTATATCCCTTGCTGACAAAACCATGAAACGATCTGAAACCAACGTAACCATTCGTATTTCCCCTCCCTAGCATTGGAGGAGGACGTATGCAACTCTTTGGGACCGAATTACTTTGCCAGGAAAACGGTCAACAATCGGGTGATAGTACTATACGCTCCATGATGTGATTATGACGTTTCCTCATCGGATGCTACAGACTCTTCAAACTCAAACGAGTCGGAGTACGCGCCGTCGTCGTCGTCGTCTGTGGTGCCGTGTCGGCGCGAAGGAGACCGCGGTGGTGAGGATGGGGCTGCGGTGGTCGCCGTTGAAATCCTGTCAGATGTGACGTACGCATTGGTTTGTGGGATTGGGGAGGTGGGGGGTGAGCTTGGGGTCGTTCTGTGTAGTTCCAACTGGGGCGAAACTGTTCCTTCAAGGATTTGCACATCATGACCAGATGGTGTGGTGGTGATTGCATGTGGTGACAGCGGTGGCGACAGGTTGTCGGCAGCTTCCATGGACTGGTTGGCAACAACTATTGAGTGGTCGCTTGCACTCGCACCAAACTCGTCCTCATCGTCGTCAAAGTTGCTGTGAATGATGACTTTGGGTCCGAGTGGTTGTTCGTCGTTATCCAACGACTCGTCGTCGGCGAAGTTCCGCCGCCCGAGAGATGACACTACACTCGGAAGAGGCAATTTGGACAGGGGTTGCAATGGTGACAGTTTTGATTGCGGCAGGGATCGTAGTGCAGACAAGGGCCGTTTTCCAGTGGGCATGGCGACATTGCCGTTTGGTAGCTTTTTCAACGGACTTGGACCACTGTCATCACTCGCATGGTCCGAAGCCACGTCATCTTGTGACTCGTCTAGGTCTACCCCTTCGTCCGCGTTTCTATACGGAGTATTCTGTCGACTCGCGGGGAGTGTCAAGGCATCCCGAGTAAGCGACTGAGCAGCTTCTAGTCTCCCCATCGTTCGTTGCGCTTTGGCGGCTGGGGTCGGGATGTGACCACGCATGAGTGCCTCCACCTCGTCCTCGTCATCGCTTGTGTGGCTTGTGGTCGATGGAGTTGTTGTGCGAACATGGCCAGTTGGGACATTTCCGTCGTGTGATAAGTCGTGTGAGAGGGTTTTGTCGTTGTTCTTTACTCCATCCTGAGAAATGGATGAAGCAGGACCCAGCGATATCGATGGGGACGCCGCCCCTTGAGTTCCATGGGCTTTGAACGCAATGGTCGACAAATTCTCATGCATGAGAGCCTCCATATCGTCACTTTCGTTGTTTACATGGGATGTGGCCAAGTCAGACGATACAATTTTATTGCCGCTTGTTGCTTGTGTGACGTAGCTTTCGTAGTCGTCGTTCGAATCCTCCAGATCATCTCGACCATTCACGGCGCTGTACGGGTCTCTCTGGGATTGCGTAGAGAGGGTAGATGCGTTTTGCATCCAGGGTGATGATGTCATTCCACTTGATACCACAGGGGTCATCCCAGTCACACCATAGGCTTGTTTGACGGTTGAACCCGAAATATGGCCGCGCATGAGTTCCTCAACTTCAGCGTCGTCGTCATCGTGTGCATGCCTTGTGGGGATCGTCGAGGGAATGTCAGTCGGTACGAGTGTTTGGTCCCGAAGATTTGAATCGACTGATGTCCGTGGTGTTTGAGTCACCACATCGTTTTCGCTCTCGTCATCTCTGTCCTCGTTTTCGTCATCACTCGTTGCGTCTACAGGCTCGAGCTCGTGGCTTAATTCCATGGAACCTTCCACCGAGCACGACGGACTGTCGTGCTCGGTGTATTCTATTCGTTGGGTCAAATCTGGTTTTGGTTCCAACGTGCGCAGTTTGGCTTGAATGAGGCGCTGACTCAAGGATATTGACATTGGTTTTGATGGGCTCGTGTCGTCGGCACTACTATCGTCACGGCTACGTTCCATAGCATCGCCATCCGAGGACACATCCAACGCCGCGTCGTAACGTCGTGATGGGAGGTCTACTTGAGCTGCTCCGTGGTGAATCTCGTCCCCATCGGACACGTTGTCCATCGAGTGCTGGGTGACGTCGTCCATGTCGTCGTCGCTGGCGTCGAAACTATGTTCCAAATCCAGCGAATTCTCCAATCCATCGTTGTCGTGCGGAAGAAGCATGTCACTCGTGGCTACGTACTGTAGCCCTGCCGTGGACAATGTGACGACCGAAGGGTGCGGTGGCACAGCATCACCAAATGAAGGCAATGCATCATCGTCGTTGCCATCCTCGTTGACATCGTTTTGGTTGCGTTCCTCATGGTCGTTTTCGTGACTGTTATCGTCAACGGATCCTTCGACGCTGTCATCTGGACCACTCACTTCGTCAAAATCATCATCATCACGGCCGGGAACTGACGCCAGAGGCGGCGATCCATTCAATGTTAAGTGCTCCAAGTGAGCCAAGTCGGACGCGATACGGGGCAGGCCACGCCACGACATTTTGTCGAGTGGAGCCAACTTTGGCGACAACCGAGGCGGCGATTTGCCTGGCGACAGCTCCTTCGACGGTTCCACGGTGACAGACGGAAGGTTGTCTCTTTGTATTTCATCGGTCTCAGGACGACGGACGTCCGACGCCGTGATTGCTCGGTCTTCGACCCTTTCACCCACACCCGCCTGCGTTGGATCCCGACCGTCGGGAGAACTATCCACGATGTCGTCGTCGTCTGATAAAGCGTCCAAATCATCTTGATCATTGAGCGAAAGGCCAAATTGGTGGGCTCGTGAAGCAGTGACTCCGTGTCCAGTATTATCGGATGTATTATCCAACATCACATGATGTTCATCTTCGTCGTCATTGTCGTCGTCGTCGCTGTGATCATCAAGGCCAAGTGATTCCATTGCGTTGGCAGACGAACGAGGATCGACTGGACCACTTTGAGTGGAATTGTGTGATAATACGCGAGCATGATCACCAGCTTTTTGTGTGACAAGCGCTTTACCACCATGAACATCGTATGTACCAACGGTATCGGGTGACTCGCCATCGTCGTCAGGGTCCGATAACTCTTCGTCCGCGGATGCTACGTCGTCGTCCGGCGCACTGCCTTTCAACTCGCTTGCATCGCCGAATGCTCGTGCCGAGTATTGGGTTTTGTCCATCATCCGTCGCTCCACTTCGTCCGTGTCAACGTCTCTGGAAGACAAGCCGGTTTGAAAACTGAACGTCTGGGAACGCAATGAATCCAATGGAGCCTCTCCATGAAGCGACGTTGGAGTCTTGCCTCCTTGGTTCAGGTCTGCAGCTGCTAGGGGACTGGACGTGTGGAGACTGCTATCGTTTTTTCCAGACAATATACCGTCCTCGCCCCTCGATAAGTCGACAGATTCGTCCTGATCGCTAAAGCTGTCTTGTAAGATATCGCCATCTTTGTCGTCCACGGGGCTTGGTACATGAATCGACAGTGCGTCGCCGGATAATGTGATATTTGGTTTGGTGTGCTGACCTGGTTGGTTGAATCCGAACGAGGGAATACTCTGTGCAGAAAGGCGTACTTCTCGACATGACAAGATGCTCTGAGTAGAGCTGCCCAGCTCGTCGCTGTCGCCACTCAGCGGGGAATGGTCGGACGTGGTCACGTGGTTGCTGTGAAATGTGTCGACAACAGCAGAGGACAACGAGTGGATGCTGTGATCATTCCGGGTGGCTATTGCTGCCGAGTCCGCACGTCCAACGGCAGATGGATCCACCGGATGGGATGCAAACTCTTCGCCTCGTTCAGACGCATCGGTTGTCACAGATCCATCGTCCTCGTCAGGACCAGATAATTCTCCGTCGTCCAGAGGACCCAACGACGCCCCTCGCGTTTTGGATTGTCTGGCGGTTCCAAGTTGACCTTGTTCGACCATCAGTCGTGCGACGTCGTCCAAATCAACGTCGTCCGCATGGAGTCGACTTGGCTTGCCATTGATTGCCGTTGTCGAATGCAATTCAACTGATCCTTGGACAAATCTCCCTGCTTCGTGAAGGGCAACGGGATGTGAATCACTGCTTGATGTAAGTCGTGGGGGCGACTCCAAGTCGCGACTGCGTGACTCTTCGCCTGACTGCTCCATGTCCTCGTCACATTCGCCGACATCTGAGTCGACTTCTTCCCCGCTATCGTGGTGGTGTACACTACCACCCAATGGAGCGTTTGGTTCGAGTAAAGTCGTCGCCGCGATCTGAAGTTCCACCGCTACGTGACCTGAATCGCCAAGGAGGGACTTCAATGGGCCACCCTGACCGCCGACATGTGTTGCCTTGGTGTCGATCTCATATACTTCGCCCCCAACATGATCGCCATCTTCGAAATCGGATAAATCTTCGTCCTCGGACTGGTGGGTTTCGTCGTCATGTCCAGCATCGTCGTCAAACGATGCATCAAACGAGTTGTCAAAGCCCGTGTCATCCTTCGAGGTGGCAGTTGCAGTTTGAGATTGCTCTGTCAGAAGTCGTTCCACATCCTCCAAGTCCGTGGCGTCAGCCTTCAGCTTTGATACGACAGCCGCTTTCGCCTTGGCTTCATCCGTGCCGGTGAAGAATTCTCCGTGTCCAAGCTCTGGACCAGTTCCTTCAACGGCATGGATTGGGGGGACGATTGGTTGAATCGACATGCTTTGGGACACGTCCAGGTCCTGGTTCACATCTCCCGATATGTCTTTGTCATCAGATGTCAGGTAGTCTCCTTCGTCACCATGTACAGTTTGCACTTTGGACACTATCGCACGGTCGTCCTTTGAATCGTCGAACGAGACTTCATGGGAATCCAGGAACTCCTTTGCATCGGACGGATACCGACTTTGCACTTTAACATCCACGCCAGCTACGTCCGTATCGTTGGTTTGACTCGGCAATGCCGGACGCTCTTGAGCGGAAGAAGTTGGCGCTGTTGCCGTGCCCGATATTGGCAATAACTGCGAGGTTGTTGCCAAGGGTGTTCCGATGTTGTTGTCGCTGCTTTCGATTGGAGACACTTGAAAAGTTATTGCAGCCCCAGGTGTGTCATTGTGCACTTTTGTCATGGCCCCCACTCGCCTCGGTGACACTTCGTCGATAGATGCATCCATCGACGCTTCAGATTCGCCGTCAGACAAGAGGACTTCTCCACTGTTGTCCTCGCTGTCGTTTTGTCCACGCATCGCATCAGTGTCGTTCGCTGCCCTTGGCTTGTCCTGGACCAACTGGTCAACACTACCATCCTTCGAACCGGTTGAAGGATGTAATTTGTGTATCGCTTGGTCATTTGACTCTGTCCTTTCTTGGGAATCATGGCGTCCAAGATGTGGTGGGTGCTGGGGCGAAACCTCGTGGCCAAGTCGTGGCTTCAAGGTTTCGGTTGATTGATCAAGAGACGATTCATTCAAGGACTCGTCCATCTCATCGACGTATGATCCATCGTCCTGCTCGTCCGCGGAAAGTTGAACTTGGTCCACAACCTCGTAATGAGAAACGATGATATTTTCACGCGGGAGTCGGCTCATCTCGACACTTTCGGTGGTGTCATCTGGGGCCCCGCGCCCATGGAATGGCTCAGGCGGTACAGCAACTTTGTCTCGGCCAAAGGCTTCAGACAACGCTTCTTCACCATCTGAGTTTTGTTCGACACTACTGTCGTCATGACGGGAGCTCGAACCATGTACTGGCGACGCAGGTGCATCAAAACTGTCGTCGAAAGAATCGTCGTGTCCAAAATGTTGGTCGGCAGAATGTTGCTGCATTTTCTCCAGCATCAATCCTTGGACAATGTCCAAATCTACATCATCGTCGAAGTTGTGTCGGAGGGCTAACGGGGACAATGCTGGCGCTGGAGCTGAGCTAGCACTCGACAGCGACGATGAGGTCGCATCTTTTTCGAAGAGACTTGAAGAAGCACTCTGGTTTAGAACGGGAACGGTGTCGACTTTTCTGTTGGTCGATTCGAAATCGTCTTCTACTTGATCAACACCGTGTATACTTGGTGGGGTCGATGAGGCTGGCCACGATGTGTCCATTCGATGTGAACTCGGCCGTTCACTTTCAACCCATCCTGCGACTGAATCATCTCCAACTTGGTCGTCGTCTGGGTTGGACTCGATATCGCCACCACTGTTGTGTGGACTTGCTGCTCGCGCACTCATAGGGCTGTCCCCTGGTGCCGTTTCTTCAGTCGCATGCAATGTCGTCGCTCCGTGTATTGCTTGGAGTTCCTTCTCGACTCCTGTCGGAGGGCGGTTCTGTCCACCTTTCACTTGTAGTGCTTCGACTGAATTCCCCATGTTGCCCTCATAAGAACCAAGCACATGTGCGCCTTCGTCTTCCACACGTTCTGCACGTCTTTCATTCGACGACTCGAGGATGGTACTTGATGCAATCATGTCGTCCATCGATACATCCATGGACGCACGCGACTGTTGTCCTTCGTCACCGTCATCATGTGCACTGGACCCAACCTCATCCTCATTGCCGTCATCGTCACCGTTATCGTGTTGTTTGGATGTCGCCACATCTTCGGCGTTCGGCTGCGACTCTGAAATAGCCTGCTTTACAGCGATGGATTCTGTCTGCAAGTTCCCTGCGTTGGGTACTTTTGCATGGGAGTCGTCTTCATGGTGTTGTGCAAGGACCCTCTGGTCAAGTTGCAAGTACGCAGATGTATCCATGAGGGTCATTGGTGCCAAATCGCTGCGAATGTCGACAGACTCGTGCCCGTCCTTGGAGGAGGTGCGAGGGCTGCGCCGTCCGTCACCGCTGCTTTGAATGCCCAGCCGATCGTTGTCGACTGATGCTTCCATGGAAGACACTGACTCGTCATAATCGTCGTCAAAGTTGTCTGGATTGGAGGGAACTTCTTCGTCACCGTCATATTGACGCAAGGCTGATGTGACGACCTCATTAACAACCGCTGTGCGACCATACAAACCATGCAAGGCATGTGAAGCCAACTGGTTTGCAGACTCGGAATTGATATTTGACGCCAATGCCGTCGCTTCGCTCTTCGTTGTTTCATTTGCATGCGATGCCTCGATCCGTCCGAGTAGTGAATCATTCCCCCTGGAAGGGGCCGACAGGTCAGCCGCAGTTTGTATATTGTTCCCCCGCCATTCGCATCGTCGTACCACCGTCGTGTTGTTTATCGTGACAGACAGCTGGGCCAACCGTTCAGCCAATTGTGGCAATCGCTGGATGGAATTGACCACGTAGGAAATGTCTAGGCCCTTCAATGTCAATTGCAACGCGGTCACTTCGACTTCGGCCGCGAGCTGGCTTTGCATCGTCGCAATGCGTGCTCGGTCTCGACCGACGGCACTGTTCCCTGGTGCCGTGATGGCTCCGTGCATGTGATTGATGTGATACAACACCGATGGCGCCATGCTCAATTGGTTTCTCAACATGGCCAAGTCTCGTTGAAGACGCTGCATGCCCTCTTGCTCCTTATCTATGTCAGCCATCGTCTTGGCTTGAGCGGCTTCATGTTGAACTAGGTCCGTCGCGTAGCGCTGGATGTCAGCTTCCAAGCAGGCCACTTTCTCTTCGAGGTCATCAATGGTGTTGGCTTGCATGGCATCCAGCTCGCTTTGGCATTTCTGCACTAGCGATTCCAGCTGTTCCCGCACAAGCTTTTCGCGACAAACGACCTTGTCGTAGTCTGCAGTGAGGGTTTTGATCGTGGCTTGATGAAGGATGTCGCTTTCTTTCCACTGAGCCTTGGTAGCTTCCAAGTCTTGGATGGACACTGCCGAGTTGGTCTCCATCATGTCTTTAGCATGTTGCAAGGCCGCGATGGTCGCTCGTTGGGCGTCCACTTCAAGCTGCAGCTGCTCTTGTTCTTGGTCCCGGGTTTGCAGTTCCCCCACGAGTTCTCGTACCCGGGCAGTCGTTTGAGTTTTTTCCACATGGAGCGATTTAATCTGGCACAACACCGGCTGCAATTCGGGTAAGTTGGCCAACACGAATGACGTAACTGTAGTTGGCCCGTCGTTGTCGTCGTGCGCCACACACTTGTGAAGCAACTGTACGACAGCGTCTAGGGTTTGTGTCTTTACCACCGTCGCTTCTAGGACGTTATCAATGGCTGCTTTGAGGGTCGCTACAGAATTGCCGTCGCCATTCGACTTGACGGTATGGTTGCTGGAAGGGGTTGTGATGGTAATATGCTCGATCAATGCGTTCAGTTCCACCTCTCGGGTTGCCGTCGCGTCCTGCTCCGCCTTCAATGCGTCCGTGAGAGTTTTGACTTGACTTTGCACTTCTAGCTCCCGTGCATCACTTTGCAATTTCAACTGCGCTCGCTCCTCGTGCAAGGCCTCTTCACGTGCTGCGACTAACAACAATTTGGCTTCCACTGCCTGTTTCTCCTGTACGAGGACGTCCACCTTGGCTCGTACTTGGTCCAGTTGAGATTGGTCCGTCTTGGCTGCGTCCACTTGAGCATGCTGGACTGTCGCTAGTTCAGTTTGCAATTGCAGCAACGTCGACTCTGCCCTGTCCTTGTCCTCGGTCACACAGTCAATCTTTGCCAGAGCCGTTTGTAACTTGGCTTCGCGCTCTTGCACCTGGTATTGAGCTTGGGTCAACTGCAACTGCAAAGTCTTCACGTCCTCCTCGGTAGCATTCAGGGCGACATTGCACTGGTCCAGGACGTGGCATACAGAGTTGTACTCATCTGTCAACGTTTTATTCGAGTCTTGCAGGCCCTTTAGCTTGGCTTCCAACGCCGCTGCCTGCTGCGTCGCATCGTCGTGCTTGGCTTGAGCGTCTTTCAACTTTTGTTTCAACGAGGCAATCACACTGTCGCTGGTACCTCGGGCATCACGAGTAGCGTTCATATGTGTGGCTTGAAGCGCCGTCAAGTTGGACTCCATCGAAGTCTTTTGACTTGTAATTGCGGCTACCATGGCTTCCAGCTCGAATACTTTGTCTTGCAGTTGTCGTTCTGTGGCGATATGCGCTTCGATCGCCGCCGCCGCGTCAACTTCAACTTGTTGTTGTCGAGCCAATTCGAGCTCCAGTTGCTTTTTGAGTTGGGCCAAGTCGGCCTCGACGTCGGCCTTTTGGTCCAACACCGCCTGTAACTGGCCTGCATATGCCTGAAGCTTGCCCTCCCACGCCACTTGCTGCGCAGTCAACTCCACTTGATTCGCGTCCACTAAGCGTTGTAGCTTGTCCATGGCAGCGTTGTCCGCACCAACGAGTTTCTGTGTATGCCACTCTCTCACTGTGTTTTGAATCAATTGCAGGGTATCCACCATCGTCGAAGGTTCCACCGCTGGAGTCCGAGTCATGTTCAACGTGGTCAATAGGGCTTCGACAGCTGTCGCTACGTCGTGTTCTCTCGTCATGAGCTCTTTCATTTTTTTCTGGGCGTTGTCCAAGGCGACCTGTCGTGCTGCTTGAGCTGCACGACCGATTTCATCCTGCCGATTACCCGATTGCATCTGCAGCAAGCATGTGTTCAACTGCGCCTCCACTTTTAACTTGGATGCCGACACTTCCTGTAGTTCTTCTTGCACTGACTGTAATTCCACTTGCGTAGATGCCAAGTCGCTCGTAAGCCGAGCGACTTCCCGTGATGCACTGGACGACACAGTTGCGTCTCTCAGCATCGTCGAGGCGTGCACCACCTGAAGTTTGGCAATAGTCGACTCTAACAGACGCACTCGTCCAGTGTGTTGTTGCGTGGCTTGGTGCAATGTGCCCTTTGCCTGCACCGCTTCATCTCGTGCCGTTGTCCATTGACTTGTGAGTCTTCGAATGGCGTCGACGAGATGCTGTTTCTCAACGTTCTGACGGGCCACATCCCCCTGACACTTTTGCAACGCCGTCCGCATGTCGGCGCTCTCTCGTTGCGCCTTGAGCATGCTGGCTCTCGTTGATTGCATTTGCTCAACGTCGCGGTTCCAGCACTCCTGCAGCCCCGTAAGTTTCCCTTGGGTCGATGCGACCTGGACAGATTTCTCCGTCAACGCCTTGGTCAATGTGGCCACGTCGTCCTCGCGCTTCTTGTCAGCGGCGGCGACTTGCGCGGTTAACGCCGCCACCGCCGCGTCGTGCTCTTTGCTGCGTCGGTCGAAATGTGCAGTCATGTCATGTTTAACTTGGTGCAGCTCGTCCAACTCGGTCACAGATTGGAGCAACTTGGCTCGGAGCACTTGGTTCTCGACACTTGACGTCTTGTGTATCGCCGACTGTATCGAGGCAATCGTCCCATGGACTCGAGCCAGGTCGTCCTGCGTGGTTGACAGCTCTTGGCGCACCTCGGTCCATTTGCGGTCATGGTCTTGTTGAGTTTTGGCCAGCGACGTTTCCATTCGCCGAAGACCTACCGACGACTCGATATGTTCAGCTACCACCGCCCCCACTTGTTGCTTGGTCACACACGAATCCAACCGAGTCTGGAGCTTTCGATGTTGCTCGTCGGTGATGTCAGAGGTGGGGTTGCTGTCGACGTCTGCGATGGCGACTTCCACTGCCGCGATGCGCTTGGTCAGTGCAGTTACGCGGGTGTCATTGGAAACGTGCAAATCATGGACACGAGTCTCCATTCGTTTCGTGACTTGATCGATTTCCACGTGGATGTCGCTTATGCTTGCATCCAATGCAAACTGCATCGACTTTTCAGCATGTTCCCGCTGGCTGTTCAATGTCTACATGATTCATTGTTATAGGTCAAGATGGACTGTCGTTCGAATTGATTATGCCCTTTGCCATACCTTGACGAAACTGGCGGTTTTCGTGTCGTGCATGGTGGTCGCATCGTCGATTCGCTTGGTCACGCGGTCGTCCATTGTTTGCATAGCTTTGTTCACGGCCACTTTCACCGCATGTGCTATCCCATGTCCATCTGTCGGACGCATAATTGCTCAAACTTCAGCCCGTATGTATCGTAGGCAAACGTATATCACAAGTAACCTACCTGCATTAGTCTTCGACACTTGCCGCTCGAGTTCTTGGACACGTTTGGTCAATGTCTCGACGAGATCATCCATGGTTGGCAGTCGTTGCAACTTGAGCTCGATGTCCGACACTTGACGTTCAAGCCGTGTCCACTTGTCTTGCGCCGACACGACCGAGTCCAATTTCAACCTACTTGCTCATGTTAAACCACAACGTTGTCACAACATCTTGCTTATTACGTGGCAGATTGCATGTCGTATTCGACCATCCCTTTCCACTTGAGCAACGCGATGGTTTGGGTTTCCACTCGTGGCAGCGACTCTAACGCCTTGGTCGCATCCATCTCAAACGCTTCCAGTCGTTGCATCTTGGTGTCAATCTGTACACATGGATAGGTTGATAGTCAGGATAAGGGCAACATGCGATTCGAAACGCGTTGAGATTACCATTTGGACAATCTCGTCCGTCTTGGTTCTCGACGCCGCACACTCGGATGCAAGCCGTTTGAAGTCCAAACGTTGGTCGTTCACCATGTTTTCAATCGTCTTGGCGCGAGCGGCAATGTCTACTTCGAGGCTAGACAAGGTTATCATAAGATAAAGCGTCCAAGTGCACAGTGTATTTACCTCTTTCTTACGTCGTCCATAGGCACAAGTGGCTGAAACGATGTTGGCTTTGTAGTCTACGACAAGCACATTCTTCAACACATGTATACTTGGAGGAGTGTTCTATCTTTACCTCTCGTTGCCCGTCGTGGTTTGTCAACGTCGTGGCGTCCCATGCCCCCCTCGCTGCATCAGACTTTGTCTTGGTTGAATCCTAGTTGGCAAGCAAGTTTGTAAGCATGTCTGACTGGTTATGACATGTATATGGCTTTACGAGGATCTTCGTGGCAATGTGCCGCTTCATCGTGGTGGATTCGTCCAGAACTTTCTTCCACTTGCTGATCGACGACGACGACCTATCCAGTACAACGACGGTACAGTGGAGTATTTTGTGTTGTGTCGTGTCTAACACGTACTCTGCTGTGGCTCGATAGTCATTTGCATTGGAATTCATCATCAACGGACTGGATCGCGTCCGAGACAGCAGCCCCGACGTCAGTTTGGGTTCTTCGCGCTTCTCGCCAATCTTTCGCAACAAGTTGAGGTTCTGGTTGGTTTTCTCGATGATTGCCGCCAAGTCCGACTCCCAGTCGTCCGTCAGCACCGAGCCAACCCCATTTTTCTTCTTTTCCATCAGCCCACGACGTCACGTAGTAAAATCGGCAACTGAATGCGGTCGAAGGGGCAGCACGTAACGGCGACACACACACACGTAACCGCTATGGGCATTTCGATTTCTGAGTTTACAGTACTGATTGATTATACACGTACGGTACTTACTAGTAGTAGTACTAGTTTACTACCGGGAGCTGTAGAGTACACTTCCCGTTTTAGCCAATCATTGGACATGCTGTGATTATTCAGCCAATCCGCATCGCCTTCAAAGCCGATCCAGAATAATCACTGACGTGGAGGACAGTCCTGAATTCGACGACAATAATGCCGACTTGGGTACGTACGTACGGCAGCAGCAATGGCGACGCCTGACGAATGTGGTTGTGTCTAGGTCAAGCAAATGGCAACGGAGGAATGGACAAGTTCCGTTCGCAAGGCCATCAAGGTGCGCCGTCCTCCTGGTGTTGCGCATGTCCTGCCAAGTTCCAATTATGGCATCGAGGTGACGACCCAAGGTACCACACACCCTGTCACGGCGATCGAGTTTGGCTACATCGACTCGAAGGACAGGTACCCATTAGCATGAGGCGTAATCTGTCGTCTCAGACATGTGTCTACCTAGCTCCATCAACCACAAGAAGAAGAATGGAGCATGTGTCCGAGGCCGCGACGCGACGGAGACAGTATCTGTGTCCAACCAATCCATGTCGTCCACGATCTCTTCCGTATTTTGTCTGGATGCGTCGCATCCGTTTACATTTACGATCGACCGGCCCACGACCAATGACCCCCAAGCGATGATCCAAGTTCGCGTACGTGGGTCGCTTTCCTTCTTTAACCCAGGCATCATGGCGTGCCTAGGTGGGGTTATCCACGGAGCTGTTGGCGTCACTTCCCATGGGCGTGCTCGAAACTTGGATGATCGTCCTGTGCGAGACGCCGCCCAGTCTGGAGAAAATGAGCGTGTTTGACTTTTCAACCCACACATTCTGCATCGGCGTTCGCCTTCGCCTAGCCCATGTCCATGCCCGAGATGTCCGCGCCATGACGGTCCACGCGCCGTCGTTCGTGCCGCACTCCCTCCGATCCATTTTCAACCTGCCGTTGCCAACATGGACGCTTCCGCGCAAGCTCCTGCCGCTGCATGCGTCCTTGACGACGCTGGTGGAGGACACGGTTCCGCGCTACATGCCTCGGCCGACACCGCCGCGGTCGCCGCGCGCGTTTTTTCTCATGCAGCAACGTCTCAACGACATTCAAAGCTACGTGCCGTTCTTCACATTGTTGCTGGAAATGGAAGAAGTGCGCATGACCAAGGACATGCACTCTTATGACCAATACGTACAATTATACACACACTCTGCTTCTTTTGTCATATCGTACACGTAGAGCGTGCGATTCCGTGTCCACCACGACCACAGCAGCGGCAGATCGCCCCCCCATGCACTCCTCGAGTACATGAAGGTAACGTTGGACGTTCCAGGGGCCATCGAAGGCCGCCCGGTGCTGCTCCAAGGCGGCAGCGTCCGCTTGCGCGCGTCCGGAGGTTTGCTTTCCCAAGTGGAAATCCACGGCGTAGTTCTGGAAGTGAAAGGCACGGTCGTGACGCTCTTGGTCCCTTGCACCGTGCATTCCGGTATATTCGTTGAGGAGGTTAGAGTCAAATGTCTTTCAATATCACTGGGATATGACGTAGCCGACGTGGCGTCCGTGCTGCCGCCTCATCTGTTCAATCCATTTGTCGCGCAACAACTGTACGCGTCGGAATCGTTTCATGGTATGGAAATATATATATATATATTTGCATGGTTTTGGCGTTAAACTATGTGGTCCGATTGGCCTAACGATTGATGAATACTTGGGAAATATTTTATTGTATTTTTCTACGCAGTAGTAACTAGGACATGTTGGGCGTCGTTTACATTGAATAAGGTGCAATGTACTCTGCGTACTGTAATTGCATTAAACATATTTACAGTTCTAACGTATCCGTATCTATCTGTGTTGATAATAGTAATAATATATATTTTCCATAGTTCGATTCACGTTCCCCCGGTATGGCTTGCGACTGGCATACGATGCGCTGGCCAACTTGACATCGTCGACCATGGCGATTCTACATCCGGACGCGTTCCCAGCCACGAATCTGTTTCGACCACGTGTTCGGTACGTTATCAAGGCCTGCTGGCCATCCATTTTGAGATTATCATTGACGTATCCGAGTCGCATTAGACTGCACGATATGATGCCGTTCAACGACCAAGTGAACGACCGGCAATTGCAAGCGGTGTGGCACATTGTGAACAAATCGAGTGGACTGGCGCCGTACATCATCTTTGGGCCTCCTGGCACGGGCAAGACGATCACTGTGATCGAGTCCATCCTGCAAGTGCTCAAGCACAACCCGAACGCGCGGGTGCTGGCGGTGGCGCCGTCCGACGCGGCCGCCGACATCCTCGGCATGCGGCTGCGCGCGTTCTTGAACAAGGCGTCGCTCTTTCGCTTCAACTGGCCCCATCGCAAGGTACAACGAGCCAGTCACTACACAACATATGGTGTGATTCATTGGACCGACTGGGAGGTAGATTGCGTCGGTGCCAGGGCCGCTGCTCGGGTTTTGCCACGTCGAAAAGGGCAAGGATGTGTTTTCGCTACCAGATCTAGCCCGGTTGCTGGACTTCCGCGTGGTCGTGACGACCACATCGCTGTCGGGCGTGCTCAAATTTGCCCAAGTCCCCGTCGGCCACTTTTCCCACTGCATTGTCGACGAAGCGTGCCAGGCCACCGAGCCAGAGGTGGGTTCGTTTGAGGGGGATGTTTACGACGACGACGGTATGTAACATGTCATGTAGACGCTGGTCGCGTTGACCTTGTGCGACCGCAACACCCATGTGACGTTGGCAGGCGACCCGATGCAGTTGGGGCCTTCGTGCCGTGCAAAGTCGTCGTGTCAATTCCGCTTGGTGGAATCGTTCCAGGTTCGTATTCGAAAATATAAAAGCAATACTGTCTGAAGACTGGATTTATGAAGTGGGTATATATATATATATATGTATGTAGGGTGTTAAGACTGGATTTGCAGTGAATATATCAAAGTAGAAGTATTGTGCTTTCGAGTGAAATTTCGTGTTATGGTGTGGTTTCTCGTTGGAATTTAAATCGATTTGATTGGCTACCTCAGATGAGCTCAAAATTATTAACCAATCAAAACCTTCTCAATGAAATTCAACCAATCAGATCGATTGTGGATCGGTTTGGTGGGCGCGATTCGATTGCACCCCCTCCCCAAATTTGTATCAAATCGACAATATCTTCTTCTTTTTTTTTATAATAATATGTTTGTTGTTGAATAATTCCTTCTGTATTTGAATATATACCTCATTGTCTTAAAGTTAATCCAGGTAAAAAATTAAATTCGAAATGATGTATTAAATATAGGGTGGCAGATCTGAACGATTTGTTTGATATATCAACTGGGGTGTGTAGGAGCGGCTAATGCGCATGCCCATGTACGACTGCGCGACAGCGGACAACGCCATGCGTATTGTTAAGCTCGTCAACAACTATCGATCCCATTCGGCGTTGATTGCGCTGTCGTCGACGTTGTTTTACCACAACGAACTGCTGCCGTGCGCCGATCCCCGCTTGGTCGACTCGATGTGCCAGTACGCAACATGAGCACCGTGTCACACACACACAACATGATGGGGATGTCGTGTAGATGGGAAGGCCTGCAAGGCCGCCACCAGTTCCCGATGATGTTTTACGCAGTCAACGGAGTCCAGCACCAAAGCATCGAGTCGTCTAGCTTTTGCAACCTCATGGAAGCCATCAAGGTACGTTGAACATGACATGGGTGGGGTCATAGTGAATCATGTATATCGTGTTGTAGGTGGCCGACGTGATCGGGAATCTATTGCGTACGACCGGCGTGTCGACAAAAGACATTGCCGTGATCACGCCATACCGCCAACAAGTGGTCAAGCTGCGCCAGCTGCTGCGCGCCCGAGGCCACGGCGCAGTGAACGTCGGTACAGTGCACAACTTTCAAGGCCAAGAAAGCAAGATTTGCATCTTGAGCACGGTCATGACAAGCATGGACACGATCTCCTCCTGCGACTACGTCAAGGCGGAGCGGCCGATTCCAGTGCTGTCCGACTACAAGAGCTTCAATGTGGCGCTAACCCGAGCGCAGGCGCTGTGCATTGTCGTGGGGCACCCCGCCGTGCTGTCCCGCCATGCGTTGTGGCGCTACATGATGGGGTACTGCGTCCGACACGGCGGGTACCAAGGCACGGACGAAGCGGACGACGACGACGTGGATGTGTTCAATGTGACACCGCCGTCCGTCAAGTTTGGGGCCATCAGCGACGAACCATTGGACGACCCTGAATGGCACTTATTTATGTAACTATCGACAACCAACCAACCGCGCCATCCCAGGGTCAACAAGCTCAATTTCGGCACCACGAAATTGATATTTAATACAACTAATATAAAAAAGCACACACAAAGTCAAGCTGGTTCCATCCCTCTTCGTTTTTCGTCTCGTGTCGTCGTTCTCCACTCTTATGAGACATTGTCTTTGGTGTCAAAGATACGGCCTTGCTTGATTTCGTGCGCGTGGATGCCGTAGCACAGCCTTTTTTCGCAGTGCTTTCGGTTGAGCACACGCGGGGGGGCGTCGTGGCCGTCGTCCTTGACGGCCACATGCACCTGCGCCGGGAACCGCGTGTCGATCCACTGCAGCTCGACGAGGATCTGGGGAGTGTCGGGGTAGTTGTCCCCGAGCGCGAGCTTGTGCACAGCGTTGCTGAGCACGTCGAGGTTTAGCATTGTCTTCTTGAGCAGCAGCGGCACCCACAGTTTGTCCTTTTTGCCGCCGTCCAGGTAGGCTTTCAAGTCGATTTCGGCTTCCCCAATGCACTCGCCCAGGGACAACGTGTCGTGGTTGTACACACTCAGGAGGAGCTTGCCACCGGACGCCGCCAGATCCTTCTCGGCCATGCCGAATACGAGCTGTTCGTTCCACAACGGGTTCAACGTGTGGCGCTTGATGCTTGTCATGTGCTTGAACGTGCCGCACGTGACGACGCAGTACGGATCCAACACGTTTCGCATCATGTTGGACCGGAGGTTGCGGCCTTCAACGATCGACAAGTGCATCTCGTTGGGGCGGTGGACGATTTCTTTGCCGAACCGGTTCACAGTGTCGAGGCCAACGATATGGCCTTCGAGCCACCGCCCTTTCTTGGCCGACGCCAGCAGCACCGGCATGTGCATCTCAAACACGCGGACGGGAATTGGGGGCTTGAGCGCATACTGTTCATGCTGCAGCCACACTAGTAGTGCCACGACATGTATAAATATATTATCAATCGACCCGTGGGAATCGAAAATCGAGGGTTGCTGCTGCTGCTGCACCTTTGTATGTATGTACGTACCTTCGTGCTCGGCAGAATGCGATTCTTGGCCAAACAACCCGTGCGAGTAAAAGTTGACTTTAATGCGACCGTTCTTGACCCAAGCGACGGTGCCTTGTCGCCACTCGCCGTCGCTTTGTTGGGCAGCCCCCGACGGGGGGACGTGGTCGGCGGGGGTGTTGTGGCGATGCTGCACACGCACGAGGATGTGCTCGCCGATCGTGCGCACACTCTTCCGGACGTTGTACTTGACGCGCCTCGAATGCTCCTGAATCTTGAGCGATGTGTCGGTAGAGATGTCGCTCTTGCGGAGGTACACAAAGAAGCAAATGGCAATACCCACGTTTTCCAACACACAAAATGCCAAGAGGCGCCAGATCAGCGGAAAGCAGTTGGTCACGGGACCGTAGTCCAGTTCTGAGATCGGACACTCGGGGCTGAACGAGTCCATTTGGCCAGTCACGTACACAAAGATGGCGGGCACGACCATCGTCGCCACGAGTGCCTCAAATGTGAACGCGCCGAGCCAGGGCCCGATGCCAATCATCCGACGAGGTACCGATCGCTTGCAGTCGATGACCATCTTGATCGCGTCAAAGCGAGAGGCAACCGTGTTGTTGCAGAACGCACACAAGGCACAGAACGGCCAGATGACGCTGAACATGGTCACGTAGCTGAACTGGATAGCCATGTGCAGCAAGTCCCCCTGCGGCGAGTACACGGGCATGCTGGACTCTTCCATGATGCGGTCGGCATTGTACACGTAGTTGCGGCAGTGCCATTCTTTAATTAGGCGCAGCCGGAACGACGGCCGGCCACCCGACGCGGCGGCTGCTTTGTGCAACGGATCTTCCCAAATGCTTTCGTTCTTCTTGTTGTGTTCGATGTCTTGGGTCACGCGGTCGATCCAGTCGTAGCTACGACAAGGGGCAAATAAATACATGTCAGGATATTACCGTTTTTGCGTGTCAACGTGAGTAAAGTACCTACCTGGTCACTTGGTACACGTCCAAGTCGTCCCGTTTCACATTCAAACAAATCTGATTCATGCGGCTATGGTGGCTCGACAAGTTGGCAAACAACGATTCGATCGTGGCCTCGACATCTGCGGCGCGGATGGGTTTCTTTTCCGACAGAAACTGCGCCAGCTCCTCCTTTTCCATATCCGTCAAGTCGTTCGACTGGTCAACTTCGTCTGTCACCGCCGCCACTGCGGCCGCCAAGTCATCTTCGGTCGCCCCGGGCATCGACATGCGCAGCGCCCGCAGCGCTTGCTTGCTGTGCCGGACCACCGACCCCGCGGCAGTTTGGGTGGCGGTTTGCGTCAAATTCACCGCGCTTTGCGTGAGGTTGACTGCCGTTTGAAAGTGCATTTTCAACCCGTTCTTGAGCTTGAGGCTGAGTTGATCTTTGCTCACCAAGTACGTGTCCCGCGCCGATACGACCGCGCGACGCAGTAAGAAAGGGACGAACGTGTTGATGACCAGGTTGAGGGCTTGGGTGACAATCAGGGGCGTCACGAACGCAGAATCCATGCCCACTAGCCCCGATACCCAGTACCGACTACATGCATTGCAACCATCATCAACCATTCACACCTATTAGAATCGATTATTTGACGTACCTAAATTTGAACCGACCGTTACCTGTAAACCACATATTCGTGTCAATGTGAACCCGAATAAACTCTTGGACTTCGCCGCCGTATGGCGTGTACAAGAACGCGAGGAGGAAGAACCAGTAAAAGTACCCCACCCAGTTGAACAAGAAGATCTTCTCCACGAAGCGGCGGTTGTTTTCTTGAAGCGTTGCGTAGTTTTCCCACTTGTTGAAGACCGACGCAATCAATTCAAAGATGGCCAGAAACAAAATGTCGAGCGTCAGGCCCAGCACAATGCCCTGGACGAGCACATACGTCCACCGTGCCGTACCCACAACGCCCCGCTCGGTGGAAAAGCACCCGACCAGCGCCCTGTCGCAGTCATAGTACGCCGGGTCGAACGTCGCCGTGTCACAGTATCCCTGGCAACCGCGGACAGACTCGCGAATGTCTCGTAGAAAGTTATACGTTTTGCCTTGCTGAAGCAGCAACTCGCACTGGTTGACACAATTGTGCGAGTCTAGGAAGGCCGGGCATCGCGGGTCGTCGCACATGGGGGTCATCACGGCAATGATGTACCATTGGCAGTACAGCATCACAAACACAAACAAGAGGATACAGCACACGACGGAAAACACGCCAAAGAGAATGTACTTTGGGTACCGCCGTCGCCGGTCGTACATTTTCACATCGACGTAATCGGGGGGGTCGCCTTCGTTGGCCACGTTGATTGTTTCCACGACGTAGTCCTTGAACTCTTGGTTCGGATACTCGACCTCCTTGGCTTGGAGCAGGTCCCACTCGACAAGCAACGAGTACTGGTACCGCTTCCACCGCTTCAGCACGGACGGCGCCCACACAAACGCGACCAGGAGGCCGTAGATACCCAGCGCCTGCATGTAGCTGTGGTAATCGACTTGCCGCCACACGACCCACAAACCGATGCCCACAAGGCATGGCGTGCTCAGCGACGCACAATATAGCCGGATGAATGCCGTGTAAAATGCAATGTGCAACCCAAAGTGATCTTTGGTACGCAAGAGAAACAGCCGTCGCGTCGACGCCGACAGCGCCTCCTTGAACCACGACGACGTGATAAAGTCCGTCACGTTCGGGTCGTGCAGGGGAAACACGTCATGGACGACCGGGTCCTGGTTGTTTTCAATCCCCCGGAGGCCCGCGCCGGGGGGACGGTCCGCGGCGGGCCTGGTCAAGATGGACGCGAACGCCGCGATGCGATCGGCGGCCGTCATTGTCTCGGCATTCGCGCCGTACTCGTCGCCCAACGACTTGGCCTACACACCTCTCTACCATGACGTTTTGAAGGTGATTAAAGTATCGTACGTCTTCCTCGGAATGGTACTCCACGATACGCTCCATTTTCATGAGCTTGTCCTCTCGCGCGAGAAGCCACAGCGGCGCATTGAGCAGGAGGATGATCTTCCCCACCGTGTTGCGCGTGTTGGCCAACACCGTCACGTGAATACCAGCTCGTAGAATGTTGGACAGCACCACCTCTTGCTGCTTGTAGTCGGCGTCCGAGATCCCATCTTGGTTGTTCAAGATCAAGACAAACTCATAGTCCATGCGCGGTTGGATGTTGAGCATCCGCACGACCAAGTGCGGCAGCCACAGGCACTCGGCGTGTTCCGACACTGTGAGGCTGCCACGTCATCATACGTTCAACAGGTTTGTGTAGACGCACCTGCTGTGACGGTCGACTCGACGCGCTCGTCGCCCTTGGTAATCGCAGGCACATTCATTCCAAACGCTTCTTGGTACTCGATGGGTTCCATCGGCAACGATATGTCGTCCAGCACCGATCCCGCGACCACGTACGCCCTCGTGGCCTTGCCCGACATGAGAATGTACATCCCATCTACCACAACACATTCGTTGCATAACAAGTTGCTACAGATTGCTAATCGAACCTGCTTCCGCTTCGTCCAAGACAATCACTTCGTCACGAGCGAAAGATCGCATTTCTGCGAGTCGCGCCAACTGCGACAGCTCGCGGTCCGTCAGGCAAGAAAACTCCTCGACGCCACCGAGAAATTTCTTGGTCGTGAAGATCTTGGAGTCGCTGTCGTCGGCGGTGTCGGCTGAGTCGGCCTCCGAGCAGCACAGTACCGCGCGGAGCCATTCAAACACATCTGCGCGTGACATGCCACAGAACCGCCGACTCTCGCGCCGCTTCTGTTCCCGCATGACACGCAGCGACTGACCGACATGCGCTCGGATCTTCGACCGAAGTTCGTCTTGTTCGAGTTCTAGCGTTGTTTTAGACTGCGCTGACACAGGTGTGACGGCCTGGGACGTCAAGTCTGGCAACGTCGACGGCAATGGCAACGGCGGCGATGGCTCGGGTAGCGGAGGGTTTGGCTCGTTCAATGAAGGTCTCTTCAACGATAACGGAGGCGGTGGTAGGTCCGTGGCCTCCACGAGGACGTCAGGGATCGGCGTCACGACCCCATTCGTACTGCTGCTCATGGCGGATCTTTCTGCGAACAGCCAGCTGATTGAACGACGACTTGTGGGAGGTTGTGGGCGGTTTCTTTTTTTAGGTGGTTACATGTGAAACGCCCAATGATTTACGAATTTGGTGGTGGCAACGGGTGCCGCCAACCACGTTGCCTTATTGCCCAAGAGTTACGAATAACAACGCACCAAAGTTGATCGCATTTGGTTAAGACTTGGCTAAAACTTCAAATTACTTAACTGTAAGAGCAACTCCACCTTAGCGTCAACAACAGTACTATCGGTATTTAAGTTTACAGGGTCCTAGTGCAGCATCGTCATATCCGTCAGTGATTTTCCGGTGAAAAAGACAGAATTCATACACGATGGCATGTATACTTGTCAGGTAAATCTCGAGGCTAGACTGTAACTTGTACATCAAGCTTGAGAGCGAAGTACTTCATCAAAGTACATGGTACTGTACGTGGACAAAATGAACAGGTACACTCTTATAGTAATACTAGGTACAACTCCTTTCAAGACATCCTTTTATTATTACTCATTACTGTATTGGAGCATGTCTCGCTGGTTTTGACGATTTAAAATAGTATTAGTAGTATTACTACTATCTTGTCCGGACCGTCAGTTCATCCGGTTTACTTCCGACTGAACCGGTGAACCGACGTCGTTCCAACGAAAGTCCCTTGCAAGCGAACCACACACACACACACATCATTCCGGTCCGTGTCCCACCCGCACTACTGCTTAAACGATGTCCTCCGAAGAAGACCTGCGCTCCGATGACGACGACGAACAAGAAGACGTAGATGACTACTCTGACGACGACGACGAAGTGACGTCCAAGAAGCGCAAGGGCAGCGCCGCTGCGGCGCCCAAGGCGAAGAAGAAGAAAAAACCAAAGGTCATGAGCTTCATCGATGACATGGCCGACGAAGCCTCGGACGACGAGAGCGATGATGACTATGACCGAGGTGACTTCCTTCCAGACGAGCGGCATCTCGCGGAAGAAGAGAAGGAAGAACTGGACCACCAGAGCCACCATCAGTACAACCAGCACCGCAACAACGCCGCACACAACGACGACGACACGGAAGACATTATCCGCGAGCTGAAAAAGCGATCCAAGCAACAGAGTCGGCGCGGCAACGAAGACGACGACGAGGACACTGTCGAGTCTATGCAGTCGGCGGTTGCCCAACAGGCACTGTTGCCATCGATCCAGGATCCGCGCATGTGGGTGTTCAAATGCAAGGTATGCACGCGTCGTCCTCGTTCTTTCCGTGTCTTACACTGCTTCTATCTAGCCGGGACGCGAGCAGCACTTGGTCATGGCGCTCATGAACAAGTTTTTGGAATTCGCCAAGCGCGGCACGCCGCTCCCAATCAAGTCTGTGATCGCGTCGAGTTCCAAGGGCTTCATATACGTCGAGTCGGAGCGAGAACCGTACGCCAAGGACGCGGTCAACGGCATCCGCGACATCTTCCCGTGGTCCATGAAGCTCGTGCCGATCCACGAAATGACTGCTGTCCTGACCATCCAAAACAAGAAGACGCCCGTCACAGCTGGCTGTTGGGCGCGGTTCAAGCGCGCTGGTTTGTACAAGGGCGACTTGTGCAAAGTGGTCGAGATTGTCGACAACGGCTTGCGGGTGAGTTCCTGTGACAAGGACACTTGTCCATGGTTGTTGGACATTGTCACACATATCATCTGCGATATGATGCAACGCACTGACACAACTTGTATGTAGGCAGTGGTCAAACACATTCCTCGTCTCGATCAAATCGTTCTTCAAGGCGGCGACCAGCCCAAGTACAAAAAGGGTCAGCGTCCCCCGCTCAAGCTGTTCAACGCGACATCTCTCCAGGGCACGTCGGCGGAAGTGAGTCGCAAGCGGCATCCGGTGCTCGGTACGTCCGCCAAAGAACGCGTATATGCGACGACGTTTGGTCATATAACCTGTGGATGATATTGTTAGATGGGATGATGGACTTCTTTGACAATGAATGGTTCAAGGACGGGTTCCTGTACAAAGAACTGAACATTGCGACGATGCTCCAACTCGACGAAGTCAACCCGACGCTGGACGAAATCAACAAGTTTTCCCACACAACGACCGACTTTGGCGACTCGGACACCGACCAGCCGGCATCGTCCGTGTCCAAGCTGGACCTAGGGGATGCCGACGCATGGAAGAACAAGGTGGATCTGACCAAGGGAGACACGGTCAAGGTGATTGAGGGCGATCTGGTCAACCTGCTGGGGGTCGTCGTTGGCACCAACTCGACCAACGACACGGTGCGCGTGATGCCGCTGCACGACGAAATCAAAGACACTATATTGGACTTTCAACTCAAGCAACTGATCAAGATCGTCAAGGTATGTTGGAGATGTGAAAGATAGTAGAAGGGGGGGAGGACAAGTATCCTGTAGAATCGAGACATTTTGAACTGGGATGTATATGGACTGATGTGCTTTGATTACATAGGTGGGGGCCCATATTAAAGTCGTGTCGGGGCGGTATTCCGGTGAAACGGGCACGGTTGTGAGCCTAGATGAATCGCTTGGGGCACCCGTGGCGATTGTGCTAGTGGACACGCAAGCCAAGGAGATCCAGGTCCGCGTGCGCGACATCCAAGAGTCGGCCGAGGTGTCGCAGGGATTGGACTCGCTCAAGGGCAAGGAACTGTACGATTTGGTCGCGGTACGAGATGCCATGTGTGACACTGGGTGGGGGGGGATCTTAACGAGTTACGCTTTGATTTGTAGCTCCCGCATGGCGAAGTGGGCGTCATCACACATGTCGGCCGCGACAGCTTCACGGTGCTGGCTCAGAACGGCCAAACCAAGAGCATTGCGGACCAGGAAATCCAGCGCAAGATCTTTTCGACGCGGGCGTCGGCATTGGACAAGAAGGGCAACCCGATCACGGTGGGGGAGATGGTGCAAGTGGTCGAAGGGTCGTTCTCGGGCCAAACTGGCACGATCAAGCACATTTACCGCAGTTATATCTTTCTCCACAACAACCGCGTGGTACGTCGTCGTCAAGTGATATATGTGACAGTGTTTTGACTTATCATGTCATAGACGATGAACGCGGGTATTTTCATGGTGCGCAACCGCCAACTCATCTTGTCCGGAGACAAGGTCAAGTCGAACAACGCTCCAGGCAGTGGAAGCAGTGGCCATGGTGGCGGCGGGAGCGACCGGTACGGCGGCGGCGGTGGTCGCCCCAACGACCGCCAGCAACAGCAGCGTGGCGGTCCTCGCGGCGCGTTCCAGTCGGATCTGGTTGGCAAGACGGTCAAGATCAAGCGAGGCCAGTGGAAGGGCTACATTGGGATGGTTGTGGACGAAGGCGACACAACGGTGAAAGTCGAGATGCATTGCAATTCAAAGTGCATTGAAGTGGAGAAGAAGATTGTCAACGTGGCCGGCGACCGCCAAGGCGTGCACGTCGACCGCACCCACGGCAGTAGCACGACCATGTCGTCGGCGCAGACCCCCATGGTATCCCAGACCCCGCTGCATCACGGGATGACGCCGATGGCAACGCCGCTGCACAACGCACCGCGGACGCCATCCTCCCGGAGCTACTCGTCGGGGTCGCGGACGCCTCAGCACGACGCGTGGTCATCCCACAACGACGACCAGCTCCTGGAAGCCAACATTCCCCACGAACGCGAGATTTCCCACGGTACGAATCTCATATTTCCGACTAGCTTTGAATGATTATTTGTAGCGCAAAGCTTTGGGACGCCGTTGGAACCGGTGGTACCGTCCGAGTTTGGTGTTGCGAGCACGTACAAACAGTCGAGTTACAACGACATGAACTCGATGCTCAACCATCCGACGACCCCGGGATTGCTCAACCCAACGACCCCCGGGTTTCAAGGTCCGTACAGTACCCCGGGGGGACTTCAGCCCACGACGCCGTTCGTGTCGACGCCAGGCATGCCGCACAACTCGGTGCAAACCCCGCTGCAGACGCCGTTCCAGAGCCACCACTCGTCGTTTGGCCCGACGACACCAGGCATCAACATGATGCACGGCCACCATCACCACCCCACCACCCCCGGGGTTATGAACCCCACCACCCCCGGGTTCTCTGCGTATACCCCGATGAACCCGACGACGCCGGGGCTGTTTGCAAAGGGAACCCCCGCGGGTGCCGTGACCCCCCATGGCGTAGGTATTGGCGCCACCCCCGCCCCCATGACGCCGGCATCCGGACAGTACTACGACAACGGCTTCGGCACGTCGAGTGGCGGCGGCGGCGAGGCATCGTGGATGAGCAAGGGCGTGGTGGTTGAAGTGGCCACCCCCGGCGAGCACTACAAGGCTCAAGGCGTGATTGTCTCAGTTGGACATGATGCGTGCTTGTTAGACGTTCGAGGCCAGACAGTCAGCATCCACGTGGACGACTTGAACCATGTGATGCCAGAAAAGGGAGACAACGTCAAGATTCTGGTCGGAGACGAAGCCGGCAAGACGGGTGTGTTGATTGGGACCGACGCCAACGACGGCATTGTCAAGATGGACGGCACGGCCGAAATTAAGATTTACCCCCGCAGTCACTTGGCCAAAGTGGCCAACTAAGTAGTAGTAGGTAGTAGCGGCTACAACCAGGTGGTGGTGCTACGACTACCGGTAGTCTAATTGTATTTGAAACAAAAAACATGAATATAGTAGAAGTACTGTGATGGCATGTGGAGAGAGATTGATCACGGGTGTGAATGCGAGATATGGGGAGCCAGGCGACTCGAGTTTACAGTTGCTATGACTGTGATCTCCTGGCGGCTCTACTTGCCCCTATCGACCATTGCGATGAACAATGCGTGGCGCCGAACGTCACACACAAGCGGCGCCAACGCCCATCTGGCACGACAGGACAAGGTTTGAATGGCTGGTTGCACTTCAACTCACTCCTCACATCCCCACCTGGCATCGGTAGAAGTTCCATGGTGAAGGGGTGATAGCATCGAGGACGGTCAATATGACAATGTTTGATTGAGGCTAAATAAAGCTATACTTTTGACATATTTATCGTCGTAGACGACAGATTACTTGAAATTTGTAGCAAACATGATTGTATGTCTTGTCGTAACCTGTGACAGACGACTTTTCCTATGGCCGTTTGGTCCAATCAAATGGCACGTGTGTCCTACCGCGAAGTTGAAGTTTGGGGGGTGGTCCCCGAAATTCAATTGTTGGGGACCCCCCCATAAGAAATATTAAAGTCAACGTCGAGGTTCTCAGGTTGTTTTTTGTATATACTCGATCAAATAAAATGAAGATCCGCCACCATAGCATTTCGTAACTCGAGTGCATTTGACAAGAGTTCGTTTCCTGCCTGCACGGTCTTCCATCATCATCCCCATGGCGCTTCGATTCATCACCAAGTCGATGCCTTCGGCCATGGCCCGCAGCCAACGCCGCTTTCTTGCGCCCACGACCGCATCGAAACACATGTCCACGGTTGTCGGAACTGGTATGGCCGTCCTCCTTTGACAAGTGAGTTGTCAGAGTGATGATTTCGTGGCTAGGCGAGTTCCCTGGTGGACAAACGGTGCCGTACGTAAACAAGATCACGGTGTTGGACCCGAAAGAGCAGGATATCATTCCTGCCTACCGAATCTTGGATCAGCAAGGCAAACTCGTGACCGGTGGTCAAGTCCCCGAAGGCCTCAACGAAGAAGTGATCGTCGACTTGTACAAGAACATGGTTCGCTTGAACGTAAGTCTAGCTCGTTCCTTGTTGATGTAAAAACTCCCACGACAACAACGCCCCCATGCCAGTATATCCTGATTAAAGCTGCCTTTTGGTCTGTAGCAAATGGACAATGTCTTTTACGACGCCCAACGCCAGGTAGGGTCGACATATGCGTCTCTCTCTCTCGCGTACATTGTAGTATGCTTACTTGCCTTGTATATTCCTTCAGGGTCGTATTTCGTTTTACATGACCGCATTTGGAGAGGAAGGCACGTTGTTTGGCAGCGCAGCCGCCATCAAACCTCGTACGACATTGCCGTTTACGTTAGAGGTCGATCGTGCCGACTCTGACGTTCTCGTCGGGTGGTAGGGGACATGGTGTTTGCCCAATACCGCGAAGCCGGCGTGCTAATGTACCGCGGGTTTACGTTGGACCAGTTTGCCGATCAATTGTTCAGCAACGAAGGCGACTTGGGCAAAGGCCGTCAGATGCCCGTGCATTATGGCTCCAAAGAATTGAACTACCAGACCGTGTCGTCGCCGCTGGCCACTCAACTCCCCCAGGTATGACCTCCGTTGCCAATTAGCCTCAAATTTTGATCCACCATTTCTAACAACTCGATGTGCATGATCAGGCGGCTGGGGCTGCGTATGGCTTTAAAGTGGCCAAGGAAGACCGCATTGCCATTTGCTACTTTGGCGAAGGCGCTGCCAGTGAAGGCGATTTCCACGCTGGTATATATACATTATATATTCCCCACAAGGATCGTCGCTGAAAACTATATGTGTGTTTGGGCTCATCTTGGGACGTAGCACTCAACTTTGCGGCCACGCGCGACTGCCCCGTGCTCTACTTTGCAAGAAACAACGGATATGCCATCAGTACGCCCGTGAAGGACCAGTTCCGAGGCGACGGAATTGCGTCCCGCGGCGCTGGCTACGGTATCCCCGTGATCCGAGTGGACGGCAACGACCTGTTTGCCGTGTACGAAGTGACCAAGAAGGCCCGCGAAATGATCTTAACCGGGGGGCGCCCTGTGCTCATCGAAGCCATGTCGTACCGCCAAGGCCACCACTCGACGTCGGACGACTCGACCCGGTACCGCGAAGTGTCGGAGATCAAGTTCTGGAAGGACACCAACTGCCCGATCAACCGGTTGAAGCTGTACATGCTGGTACGTACGCCAGCCAGCCAGCCATCCAGCATGCCAACTCTTCTTGATGGGTATCGACGACGGTGGATGATACAAATATGTATTTTTGCAGGACCAAGGGTGGTGGTCGGAAGAGCGGGACCAGGCGTTGAAAGATGCCGAGCGCATCAACGTATTGCAATCCCTCGCGAAAGCCGAAGCCAAGGGCATACCTGAGATTCAAACCATGTTTGACGACGTCTACTTTGAAAAACCGCGCCACATTCAGGTACACATACCTACTACATACACAACGGCAACTCTCAACATGTGTATAGGAGCAAGAAAAGGAAATGCTCGAGCATTTGGCCAAGTACCCAGAACATTATTCGTCGGGGGGACATTAGACAGTTATAACAAGCCACAACGCTAGTAGTACAAATACAGTAACGTGAAGATTCGAACGATCGGTTGGAGGATGGATTATTTATTGGTGCAAGGTGTTGCGATTGTACAGTATACTGGGCTATATATCCAGCTAACATTACGTGTACTACAAACTAACGTTACTAGTATGTTCTGTACACACAGAGCTTGTCCTGTGCAAGGCAAGGAGCATACATAAGTCTTACCGTAGCGAACAAGCAGTAGTCACGCCACTGAACCTCATGACATTACCGGTAGTACACGTGTTTCCCATTGAAGTTGCCTTCGACATGCGTCCAAATGTTCAGACTCGACCAACTGGAAACTGAAAGTTTCCTACGTGCATTGACTACACTTCGTAGAATGTACTACGTAGTAGTGCCAGTGCAATAGGAAGCAACACATAATGCAGATGAGGCTGTAGTGCTTGCTGCTTTCTACAAACTAGTACTGTTAGTACTGCTGTACTGGTAACGTTACGTAGGATGTGTACACCCACCCATGCACAAATTGCATGCAGCATGAGTTGAAATGCTCATCCATTTCAAACAACACACTACGGCTTGAATTATATCCAATGGCCGTTCGATTAGCTAAATACCATGATTTGATTGGATGGGCCTTCTTCCTAAAGGGCAAATCAGATGGATTCTTTGTAGCGTGTGTCGCATCGCTTCCCATCACAGCAGGTTTGACATTTTTTTAATGCAGCACTTGAAAACTCTATACTAATGTGAGTGTTTTTATTTGGATCCTGGCATGAACCATCGCACTTTGCTCTTGCCAACGCAAGTAACTCGTAGGTTACCATCAATTTGCAAAGTGGCGACTCCCAAGGCATTGGTAAGTCGTCTGTCGTCCCGGTGGTTACTCCAGTGGCATGTCGTCCTCCTTGGTTGTCAGCGTCAGTGGCTTCCTCGTGAACTTGCATCCCTCACCATCTTTGCATGATGTTAGCCCTTGACTCGATAGCGCATGAACATCCAAGTCGATCGTTTCGAAGCCGTCCATGTCAAAGGCAAAAAGTTTGTGGTACCTGTTGCCACCATGTCTCTACATCCAGCGTCATGCTAAGCAACGATCGAACGATGTAGGGCTACATCACAAGTGTAGAGCACTTGGCCAGTGGTTCCAAGTGGGAAATCCCCATCCGGTATTCCGTGTACAATGCATTCCATGCCAAGGTAACGACGACGACTGCCGATGGTGGTCACGGCAAGTTCCATCTCAGCATCCTATTGTGTGGTAGCTTGTCAAGACCGATCCGAAGGCAGCGAAACTGCCCTTCCCCAAAAAGTCGTTATTTGCGCCCCCCAATGCTACTCGCCGGGACCTTCTCAACAAATTCGTGACACAGTTGACCACAATCACGCTTTCCCCCGAAGGCAGTAAACTGCTGGACGCCCTTCTCGACGTACGAACCAACGTGAAAGACACCGTCAAACCAGCTCAACCCCCTGCCACCCATGAACCCGAGCCAGCTCCCGTTCAAGTGGAAGCTCCAGTGGCAGCAGCATTGCCAGTTGAACCAAGCGAGGCCTCATCGGTGCTTGTGGCCGAATCCCTCGTAGAGGCAACCCCTGCCGCAACTGCTTCTGTTGAAGTGCCGGTTGTAGGCGTACCAGCCGTGGACACAGTAGTGTCAAAAATCCACGCGGAAGCCGCCCCGGCTGTTCAA
>NW_009798335.1:0-8930 GCF_000520075.1 Aphanomyces astaci | reverse complement strand
AGAATAAACTCCACTTCAAGCACGGCAGATTCGAAATGGTACTTGGCACATTGTTGGGTAGTGGAGCCTTTTCCATTGGTAGCATGGTACATTTCAAAGGGTGTTGCGGCACGACTTGTCAATTCTATTGGCCACAAGGCCAAATGAATGGACACATCGCCCTTTCGAATGAGCGCCAAGCCAAGAACGTTGAAAAAAGTCCCAACTCAATAGAAAAAAGGTGTAGTGAGTGGCTCGTATACGTACAGTACTACTAGCCTTGTACTATGTCTACTCGTCATCCGACTCGACGTCCCCATATTGCCACAAACACAACCGACGGCGTTTGGCGGCGTCTTGTGCCGTCAGCAACCCGTCCACGACCTTCTTCTGGTACGACTGCGCAGCCTTGAACGACTTGCGGTCGACGCGAGCCACGCCGGTTTCCAGCAGCGATTCACTCACGCTCTTGTCGTTGACGAACAGTGACACTTGGAAGCGTCCGGCTTCGTCGCGGCCGTGCACGATGCCCGTCAGCGTCTTGCCCCACGCGAGGTCGTTGAACAAGTGCGCCGCGTCCGCCGCGTACTCGTGGTGCGGTTCGGCTTGCTTGACGAACCCAAACACGCACTCCTTGGCCTGACCGGGCAGCGACACGAGGGTCGGGTCCAGCGGACGGAGGCGGGTCACCGGGAGCACTTCGACGTTGCCGTAGTCGATGAATCGCACACGGATGGCTTGCGCGGACACCGACTCGATGCGCGCGCGGTTCCACAGCGGGCCTTGACCGTCGTCGAACAGCGCCGCGATCAGCGCCCCCTTGCGCAGCTCGACCGTCTTGCCGTCCACGCCCACGGACGCCGTCCATGCGCGCATTTGATCTTCGAGCGTCGCCACGACGCGGTCGCTGATGTTTTGGACGAAAAAGTGCGTGTGGCTCACGATTTCAGAGAGTCGGACGACGGGCCAGACGTCGTCGGCCGTTTTCCGGACCACGGGAGCCGCCGCCGCCGCGACAGTTTCGTCAGGCAACACGTTCTTCCAAATGTTCTTGCGACCAGCTTTGGCCACGTCTTGCGCCTTGACCAAATCGCTCGCGGTACTCGTGCGGTCGATGGAGAAGTCGTCGATACGACCATAGCCTGCCGCCAAGAGGTGGCATCCAATGTTGGTTTTCGAGTCCTTCTGGCCGACATAGAGTGGCCCGAACGCGTTCCCGGCGCGATCCATGTCTTCGATTTCAACAATCACGTTGCGTTGGTTGACGGTGCGTCTGGAAAACTTGCGCGCTTCTTCGCCAAACGGCTCGGCTTCCTTGGACGGTCGCGCGGGCTGCGGGGACTTGATGCCGGCCAGCACGTAGTTGACGGTACAGTTTTCCTTGGGGATGTAGATCTTGAACCGGTTTCCGGCGTACACTTGTTCGACGATCGCGCGCAGCGACTTTTCACGTTGGAGGAACGGCAAGTACTGCTTGGCCTTGTTGCCGTCAAAGCAGAGGTCGGTCACGCGGGCTTCGGGGGACGGCTTGCCGGAGAACTGGCCACGTTTCGCGGCACGAGCTGACGCTTCCGCCGCCACCAACGCGTCGTAATACCCCGACTTTTCCTCGTCTTGCTTATGGCGCACAACTTCGCCAAACCCGTCCGTGAGCAGCTGCTCGCCCAAGTTGATGCGTTCAACGGGGGCGGCGTCCGCCTTTTTCTTGCCAGCTGCCGCCGCCGTCGGTTCAAGAAACACACTGGCAAACGTGAGCAATGCAGCCGCGTCGTTCTGGGCGTTGTTGCGCTCGTATTCGACTTCGATAGACACGACGCGACCAATGCACTTGTTGCGCAGCGCTTCCTTGGCGTCTACGGCGTACGGCGCGTTAGGCTCTTCACGGCGAGCATTGCCGAGTCGCGGAGCCCGAATCGACGACAAGTACAGCCGCATTTCGTTGTTGCTGGGTTTCAGGGCCACGACGAGGCAGTCCCCAGACACGACTTCGACCACTAGACCCGTGAGGCGGCTCTCGGCAGCCTGCAGGACCGGCGCGACATAGTTGACCCACACGCGGATCTTGTTAAGTTTCGCGAGCTTCTCGGCATTGCGCATGTCGGTGCGAATGGCCACGCTGGTGAATTCGGAGCTCCAGTCCGTCATCTTGCCGAGACCTTCCTTGAGCAACTCGATGCTGATGTTGTGGCCCGACGGATGCACGACACTGCCAAACATGTTCTATGGACAGTTGACACGCGTGAGATAAACAACCAACCGCGGACAAGTTCAAAGTGCAGAATGTATACCCCAAACTTGTCGACGCCTTCGAGCTTGACGTGCACTTGACGGTGCAGCAACCGCACTTCGGTGAACAACTTGGCTTCCTTGGCATACGGTGCGGGCCCAGTCTGTTCCGACCCCACGGGCGGGTTGATGCGAGGGCACTGCACACCCGACAAGGCAAAGTTGATGATTTGCATCGTCTTGAGCAAGATGACACGCATGCTGGCGCCATCCCGGACCACTTCGACGATCGCGGGGATCTGCTGGCCCTTGAAGCGCCCGAGCAGCTCGTCTGAGCTGAGCCCGTTCCAGTTGACGCGCAACGCCGCGGTCACGGAGTCGTCGCTGTAAATGCCCTTCTTCTCCGACTGCGCGACTTGTTCCAGACGAAGCAGCTCGTCGTGGTCGGGGGACGCTCCATCGCGACTTTGCTCAATGGACTTGACCTTGGCGAACCCTTCGCGGGCCACAGCCAAGCCCACGTTTTCGCCATTCAAGTATACCGACCCAAAGTCTCGGTTGATGACAGAAACCCGGTAGTCCACCTTGAAGCGCACAGGCTTTCCAATCAGCAACTTGCGAAGAAACTCACGACTTGCAAATGCATACGGCTATATATACAAGACACCATGTCAGCACGCACATTGCGGTGGGGATAAGCAAACCTCGTCCGTCTGTTCGGCCGTGCGCGCAAGCTTGGGTGCTTGCAAGGACGACAGTGTGAGCATGATCTCAGGAGGAGGGCCATTGCTGGAGGCAGCACCCACAAGCACGACGGTATCCCCGCTGATCACAGCTTTCACGGTAGCATTGCCAGACGCCATGACGTTTGTTGTTCGGGTTCAAAAGTTGCAAAATGCATTCCAGACCTCAGAGAGGCCAACATACTAACACGCAGTCTAAATGTACCCAATCAAAACGATGCAAATCAATCTAAACGTTAACCCAGTTTTTTTCGGAACTTCGAAGGATGAAACAAACGTTTTCAAAACACGTTCACTTTCAATTTCATAACGTTATAACGTTACAGTATTGCAAAAAAACAAAATGCCAACAATTGGACCTCCGGTGGCTTGCAGCAGTGCCACTTGTACACAACCAAAGACATCGTCATGTCGCCGCTGCGTGCGATGCAAATCTCAAGCATACTGCTCCAAGGAATGTCAAATCCAAGCATGGCCTACGCATCGAGCGGCATGTGCCATGATGACTTGCGCCCAGAAATGGCGAGAATTGGAAGCTCAGTGGTGGCGTCAACTGCCACCGAACGAGACACTATCAATGGTCGCCGAGGGCTTGGATCCTTTAGCCATGGTTGGTACATCTACATTTGCTTCTACCATGTGCATTCTTGTTCTTGCTGAGCGCTAAGAAATACATGCATTCGGTAGGCATTCTACGGGGAAGTGTACTTCGCGTTGTGCAATCTGAAACCATGTGTCATGCTCACTGGCATCCCACATCACTTGCAACCATCCTTCTTGCAAAATGTGATTCGAGCCAGCAATGTACTCGACCTCAACATGTTGTCCCTTGTCCAGGCTGGCCCAGTGTCGACGTTATCGTTTGACTTTTCAGGCACGTTCGTCTTGGTGACTCTGGGCCACCCGTTGGCGTCCGAACTGGTCGTGGCGCTGTCTACTCCCGCTTCCATGCAAGTGTCTGAAACCACGGTCGCTCGATGGCTCGATTACCCCGTCGCACTCGACACGTGTGTGGACACCAGTGCCATGGTCGAAATTGGGTACTTTGACATTACCACGGACCAACTCGTGACGTCGTACTGCGCCACGTTCCACGACCCAAACCACCGACGGCAAATCCTCGACCACTTCCAACGGTACACCCAAACCCTAGGCTCAATCCTGCAGCTTCGACGCGACGCCACGTCAGTGTAGCGGTGTGTACGAGGCTTGGATTCGTTTGGCCCAATTCACTGCATTTCCTGCGGCTACCGGAGTCGGCGTTGGGTTCGTGTCCTTCGCCAGGTCCGTCGCACCAACCACGTCGTCGGCAACTCGCACCGTCTTAGCCCGAGGTGTAGTCTTCGTCTTGACGGCCTTGACTGATTTGGGTGGCTTCACTTTGACCATGGAGGGTACCACCACCTTAGCGCCGTCGTACATTTCGGCCATGGCGTCGCTTACATGGACCGACTAGGCATAGTATTCTTATTATCGTACAAACGACAAGGAATCCAATATAAACCTCCATGGGAGCAGCTTGTTTTCGTCGTAAACGTTGCCATGTGGAGTGGCCGATATTCTGTGGGGCTACAGGGTCGTCTAGGAACGACGTCGAGTACAACCGTGACGCAGCATGATCATGTCGCTGCACGTTGGCTGGACCGCCAGTCTCGTCGGCAACGAATTCGTCGATATCAAACGGGGGTGGCGACTCGTCCAAGGAAGTTTGTTCGTGTGAGGCTGTAGTAACGGTGGCCTTTCGGGTGGACTTGTTGGTCCTGGTACTAGGGGTCGTTGTAGTATTTGTCATATCAAATCCAAGGTCTGACAACATCGTTTGGACCCGCGTGGCATCGGACATAGGTTTCTGGGACACGTGGGGTTGTTTGGTGGGCTGATGCATTGGAAATGCCCGATGACTATCGGTATCGTAGTCGGACGGCCCTAAGTATGTAATCAACGTCAATATGGTGTATTCATGGTCGGGGTTTCGGGGTGTGTGACAAGTTACCTGGGGCTGTAGCCGTGGAGACTGGTGGGGCAGCTGGCTCGGGCATTTGAAATGTCCACTTGTTCATGTATTTCGTCTCTCGGAGCTGGACAGGGGCCATGGCACTTGCTTTGCGGTTGCGGGATGTAGTGTGTCGCGGTAGCTATCCAAGATGGTTTTAGCCTTGAAACGACTATTCGAGTGAAGAGTATACTCGCTGCAATTTGCCTTCTATCTCTCGGACAAGGGCGTCAAGGGACTCCACGAGGTGTTTCGACTCTAGTTCTTGCGGTGCCTATCCCACACATGAGAAAGAGGTATATCATCGCACTAGTCTGCATTCTTACCATGTGAAGCAGACGTTGCACGAGAGTGTTGGCAACATCGATTCGAGTCAAGACGGAATCGTCTACATGCAAAACGCACGTACGTCATCCATCATCGCAATGACATCCTGAACGGATTAGCAGAATCGGTCCATACCTGACGTCGGTAATGACTGGGCTACTTCCAAGCGTTGCACAAGGTCTGTCATGGTCTGTTGGAGGTGAAGCATCGACTGTTGGGACGGGACTGGTTTGCGAGGCGCCAACGAAGAAACAGCAGAGGTCGCGGGTGTCGCTGCGTTGATTGTTCGCACGTCGTTCATTTCATATTGCATCAGGTGCACAAGATCTTCATCCACGCTGGAATGAAGTTTTTTCACCGGTGAAAGGGCGGATGGCAACACAACAGTCGGTGGTTTGGTTTGAGCGGGTGGTTTTGAGGGGCGTGGGGGGTTGATCGGCTCGTTGGAATGTCGTCCAAGTAGATTTTGATCGGAAGCCCTTGCCGGATTGTTCGTATTCGTTGCCGTGTGATTGAGTTTCACGCGGGAAGAAGTGGTGAGACGAGATGTTTGGTTGATTGGGACGACGTCGTCTGGAGGAGGGCCCCAAACAAACGCCGTGGGTTTCAGTTTTTTCTTTGGCTTTGGTTTGACTGGCGCAACGACGACAGCAGTGGCTGCAACACGCTGTACTGGTTTCACCGGTGGGTGAGACCGTATCCACTGATCCACAAACGACAGCAAGGACCGGTAAAATAGACACCGATGCAATGGAAAGCTGCCCACAATGCCGTAGGTGTCGTGGAGTGCAGGCTACGGCAATCCATTGATCATTTCGATGATTATCGATTTGGAAGGCAGCACAATACCACAGACAGCCGAAGAAAGTGATCGCCCGTCACATTCTGTTCGGCGAGCACCGCCGAAGGGACATGAATCACATCCAGAAAACAACGAAGGTCGTCGGGGCTCCATTGCGTGATGCACGTTCGATCTAGTCAAGGCCATGTAACAGTCAATGCCAAGGACGAATCATCATTCGATACCCAGAAATCCAAGGATGACTTTGCACATGGGCTGCATTTCGATTTGCTACATGCAATATGGTTGTCAATAGATTACGTAGAGAGATTGAGCGATTGCTCGTTTTACCTTGAGCAAGAGCATGCAAAACTGCTTTAGCGTCTTGGAGTCACAGCCAGCCAAATGCGTTGTCGTCAATTGAGCCTGAAGTGCTGGCCCCGCCGCCAGCGGCACAAAGGCCAGCTCCAATTGTTTCTAGAGCATTTGTTTTTCAAGCAGAATTGTTACTTTTGAATAATACCTCGGCTAGCTTGCGTGGCTTATCGCCTCGTGGACGCATCGCATTGCTGGTGACAGCTGGAGTAGAGAGATTCGACACTGGAACGTACACTTCGACATGATGGTGCAGCTGCTTGCAGCAAACGTCGTGAAGGCATTGCGCGCACAGCGCCGTAGAACAATTGCAACACCAGAATTCCGATCCGTCGGTCAAGCATAAATGACATGTTGCTAGAGTCGTCAAGAGCTGCTCACACGCGTCCAGCGGGGGAACGGCAACTAAGGATGCTGCAGCGGACTCGAACGTGGATGTCGTAGCCAGGAATGCATCGACTACGCCGTCGAGTTCTTCTGACGTGAGCCAGATACCGCTATGATTTTCATCTCCGCCCCGTTGCAACGACATTTGCATCGTTTCAGTCATGGCCTGAAGGGCCAGTGGAATTGCTTCTCGAATGAACGTCGTCTTCGATTTCGGTGGTGCCTCCGTTACGAGGTCCTTGACCTAGAAAGGAAGCTTGGTTATCTCCACGAGATTGATAGTTGGGTAGCTATAGAGCCAAGTCAGACCTTTGAAGGTTTATACAGTGCGACAGGCTTTCGTGGTTCTGCTTGCGTAGCTGCGACTTTGACCACTTCGGCCTTATTTGATTTGCTGGGACCTTTGAACTGGGGAATTGCATCGATTAGTCGGTCAAGTTGCTCTTCGGTCATCATGCACACGACATCTTTGGGGGCTGTTGTTGCAGGCACTTTTGTAGTCTTTGTCTTTTGTGAAGTTTTGATAACTCTCGGCTTGGTAGAATTTTCAACTTTGGCAATCACTTGTGCTTTGGCCTTGGAATTACCCTCGACTGGATGGTGGAATATATTCTTCCACTCCGATTCGATAGCCGATTCGTACAACCCCCGCAAATCACCGAGGGATATGGATTTGTCCCGCTTCGTCAGAGATTGCCGAATTTGTTCCTTTTCACTTGCTGTAAAGCACTCAAACGATTCCAACGCACCCAGAAACTCTGCTCCAGACAACATGCCATCTTTGTCTTTATCCGCCCGTTCAAACACAACGTCCATGTCAATTCCACAACGTTGAGCAGTTCTCAAGTTCTTGTCAACACATCCTCGGTGCAACTTGTCGAAGCAATCTGTTGGACTTCCATCAACGTTTTTAGCCATAACTTTCAAACCTTCCATCAATTGCACCGCCAGCAGAATCTCGCCTCGCTGCTTGCCGCCGTGGTTCACGGGGTACCATTGCTCCACCGACCGACCTCCCGACCAAATGCTCACGGGGAGCTGGCACGTCCCGATGCTCGAGTTGCTCACTGTATTGGAGTCTTCGATGTGGATGGTCAGCTGGTCCAAGTGCGGGTCCGTGAGTCTGAACACGAACGCTTCGTCCCACTTGGGGTTGCGGCCGCCGTTGTCGTGCACCCTTGTCTGGAACGTCTTGTCGCCGATGGTGACCTTGCAGAACGGGTCTTGTTTGCCAAACGTCTGGGCGTCGAACAGGTCTTTGCCGGCCTTCACGCGGATGCTGAGCTCGAACGCCTTGCCCTTGCCAGACGCGAGCGCTAGCGGCACCGCCGCACCACCCGTCGCCGACACTTCCACCAATTGCACCGCCAGCAGAATCTCGCCTCGCTGCTTGCCGCCGTGGTTCACGGGGTACCATTGCTCCACCGACCGACCTCCCGACCAAATGCTCACGGGGAGCTGGCACGTCCCGATGCTCGAGTTGCTCACTGTATTGGAGTCTTCGATGTGGATGGTCAGCTGGTCCAAGTGCGGGTCCGTGAGTCTGAACACGAACGCTTCGTCCCACTTGGGGTTGCGGCCGCCGTTGTCGTGCACCCTTGTCTGGAACGTCTTGTCGCCGATGGTGACCTTGCAGAACGGGTCTTGTTTGCCAAACGTCTGGGCGTCGAACAGGTCTTTGCCGGCCTTCACGCGGATGCTGAGCTCGAACGCCTTGCCCTTGCCAGACGCGAGCGCTAGCGGCACCGCCGCACCACCCGTCGCCGACACTTCCACCAATTGCACCGCCAGCAGAATCTCGCCTCGCTGCTTGCCGCCGTGGTTCACGGGGTACCATTGCTCCACCGACCGACCTCCCGACCAAATGCTCACGGGGAGCTGGCACGTCCCGATGCTCGAGTTGCTCACTGTATTGGAGTCTTCGATGTGGATGGTCAGCTGGTCCAAGTGCGGGTCCGTGAGTCTGAACACGAACGCTTCGTCCCACTTGGGGTTGCGGCCGCCGTTGTCGTGCACCCTTGTCTGGAACGTCTTGTCGCCGATGGTGACCTTGCAGAACGGGTCTTGTTTGCCAAACGTCTGGGCGTCGAACAGGTCTTTGCCGGCCTTCACGCGGATG
>NW_009798334.1:304459-307531 GCF_000520075.1 Aphanomyces astaci | reverse complement strand
AAAATCATGTCGTATTGGTGTTGCACCATTGGTATTGGTGTACTACGTGTAAAAGAGTGAAAATATCGGATGGGTTTGCGAACAACTTCGGAGAATCGATGGCGGTTTACGAATTCTCTCGACAAATTCGACGTGGACGTACTTTGTTGACTTGATTCTTTCGAGTTCGACCAAGGTCACGAAGTATTCAACAACATCGCAATTAAAGTATTGCGAATGTTAATGTTATATAGATGTGAGATACTACCCCTTTTTTTGGTTAATATCAGGACCTCACCATACTTTTTCGGGGTTTCCCCGAAACCCCGAAACACACATTCGGCAGTGGTCGAGTCCATGTTATTAAATTGAAAAGTTGGAATGAGATTGGGTTCAATGATTGGATAGTGGGCATATTATTAGTATTTGGACCGTCGTCACTTTACGGATCATACAGTGTTGGCCTTTTCAAGTCTGGCTCGAACTCAACCAACGCTAAGCTGGCTCGTTGGGTCTCCCACTTGCAGAGTTTACAGTTCACTGTGAGGCATCGGCCGGGAGTATACATGGGTTGTGCTGATGGGTTACCGAGACCTCCGATATCCATAATATTTCACGAACAAACGGGTGCGCACTATACGGAGCTGGCAACAGTTGATACCGGAGATCTGGCGTCTCAGTCTGAAGGTGCGGAAGGCACCCAAGTTTTCATGAAACATATGATGGCAGCTACTCGTATCAAGCCGAACGGACCGTATCGGATGAGAGAGTCCGTATGGGAAACGCGCCGTATGAGAGCTGATACGTGAGAGTTGGAAACGAGGCGTACGGCGCCGACAGATACGGAAAACGCTTACGGAGCGTATGGGGTTAGACGTATTAAGTCCGAAAGTTACGGCAGCGGACCGGTGAGAAACGGAACAGTGCGGCCGGGGATCATTACGTACAGAAAGAACTACGGGGACGTACTATGACCCAGTGAGCAAGGAGAAACGGGGCCCGAGGGGGGTGAAGAAACGGACCTTCCACTCCTGGAAGCGGGCCGTACGGGTATTCTCGAATTAGTTCCGGAAGTTCCCCATGTGTCACTTCCTCAGTCGGAAAGTCCTTTGGACGACTCTTACAACGTGCCTCCCGACCTTCTCACAGAAGAACAAGCCAAGGATACGTTCATACGGGCAATAAAGGCGTACCTGTTGGAGGGAGCCGTTCCGTTGGATCGAGACGCGATTGGGTTCATCGTCCGTCTGAAGGATCACTTTCTAGTGAAAAGAAACATCGTGTACCGACGGGCGATTATTAAGTCACCTCTGCGCAATGCCGTGACGACTTTGGTGCCCGTGATTCCCCTTTCTCTGATTCGAGCCGTGTTGGAATTGTGTCATGATTCAGCCTTGTCGGGTCATTTTGGAGTAATACAGACTACGGAGCGAGTCGTCAGGCGAGTGGGCTACTGGAAAGAGTGGTGTGAAGATGTGGCGGAGTATTGTCCGCTGTGCGTTTTTTGTGGTGCTGCTAAAGGGTCCAGGGCGTGGGGAAACTGAAAGCTCCAGTGCATGCCGGTATACAGATTGAAAGGTCCGTTCAGCATGGTGGCAGTTGACGCCTTAGGCCCGTTCCCTCCGACTCCGAATGGGAACAAGTTTGTCCTGATATTCGTCGACTACTTCACATGCTGGTCGGAGGCATTTGCAGTTCCGGATTTGAAGTCGTCGACGTTCGTTCGTGTGTTCGTAGATGAGGTCTTGTGCTGATACGAGGTACCCGATCGGCTACTGTCGGATCGAGGTACCAACTTCGTGTCCCAGTTGGCCCACTCGATATACCAAACGTTGGGAATTGAGAAGTTGGCGAGCGCCCCAGGACATCCGCAGGGTCAAGGGCTGGTCGAGCGTTTCAACCACACATTGGCTACGATGCTGAAGATGTTTGTGAGCTCGGTACAAACAGATTGGGACGTGTACTTACAAGTACCTCGCCTTTTGTTCGCGTATCATACGGCTTACCAGTCGACGCTCGGTGACTCTCCGTTTTTCTGTTCGTTTGGACATGACCTGGTCCAGCCGTTGGACATCGTGTTTGGGAATCAGGACCCACCATGGAAGTCGGATGACCTTCATCAGTGGCGACGGAAGCAGTTTGCATGGTTCCAGAAAACACGACGGCTGGTGGAATCCCAATTGATACAAGGTCAGAACCGTTCGGCTACTGCGACGGACGAACTGAAGCAAGCGGATTTTCAACCTGCCGACTCTCTATGGTTGTATCAGTACTTTCGCAAGTTAACGGATGAGAACGACAAACGGATCAAGAGGCTCGCTTACCATTGGCGCGGTCCATACCGTATCCATTCTCGTCAAGGTGAGAATACGTTCCGTATTTACCTTCCATCTCACCCCGGACCTGGTGGTGCCCATCAACATGGACCGGCTGAAGAAATTCCAGGGGTACTGGTCTCGTGCGTATGATGACGACATACCAGAACGGTTGCTGCGCCGCACACCATCGGATGACAACTGGAGGCCAGCGTTCGACGAGGGCGATCCGAACGACGCGTTGCTCGCCTCTGAGTTTTTGCTGGAAAGCAGCATTGGTGGACGGGTCCAGTTCCCTGACGGAGACTTAGCGTACATGAATGTGGAATCCCCGATCTCAAAGGTCTCGGTAAAACGGAAACGTCCGAAGGGCGAGTCTGAGTACCTCGTGTAACATGCAGATGGCCTTTGTTATTGTACGCCACGTTCAAGATTGACCGAGTACGTCTCGTTTATTACGGAGTACGAGAATACGGTGCGAGCTGAAAAAGGTTTACCGTCCCTACGGCGTAGCCTTCGTCCGGCGGAAGTTGACACTGAACCGTCGGAAGTGTTCGAGTTTTAGTGGGACGCGCGTATGGATCGGTTTCCGGACAACCATGCTGCGAGTATTGTGTATTCATGTCTTTGAAAAAAACGGAAAGGGGATGGAGCCAGAAAGTGAAGAAAAGAAGTCTTTTCGACGCGAGCTGCTCACTCGTCCGTGTCGTGAAGTTCGGCGTCGATTTTGCGTGTCCAATTGGTCCGACAGGGCGTCGTTTTCGCTGTAGTCGGGATC
>NW_009798334.1:297097-301120 GCF_000520075.1 Aphanomyces astaci | reverse complement strand
TGAGAATACGTTCCGTATTTACCTTCCATCTCACCCCGGACCTGGTGGTGCCCATCAACATGGACCGGCTGAAGAAATTCCAGGGGTACTGGTCTCGTGCGTATGATGACGACATACCAGAACGGTTGCTGCGCCGCACACCATCGGATGACAACTGGAGGCCAGCGTTCGACGAGGGCGATCCGAACGACGCGTTGCTCGCCTCTGAGTTTTTGCTGGAAAGCAGCATTGGTGGACGGGTCCAGTTCCCTGACGGAGACTTAGCGTACATGAATGTGGAATCCCCGATCTCAAAGGTCTCGGTAAAACGGAAACGTCCGAAGGGTGAGTCTGAGTACCTCGTGTAACATGCAGATGGCCTTTGTTATTGTACGCCACGTTCAAGATTGACCGAGTACGTCTCGTTTATTACGGAGTACGAGAATACGGTGCGAGCTGAAAAAGGTTTACCGTCCCTACGGCGTAGCCTTCGTCCGGCGGAAGTTGACACTGAACCGTCGGAAGTGTTCGAGTTTTAGTGGGACGCGCGTATGGATCGGTTTCCGGACAACCATGCTGCGAGTATTGTGTATTCATGTCTTTGAAAAAAACGGAAAGGGGATGGAGCCAGAAAGTGAAGAAAAGAAGTCTTTTCGACGCGAGCTGCTCACTCGTCCGTGTCGTGAAGTTCGGCGTCGATTTTGCGTGTCCAATTGGTCCGACAGGGCGTCGTTTTCGCTGTAGTCGGGATCGTCCAGTCGTTTTCGTCGTCATCGCCCGAGTCGAGAGTGTTGATTTTGCCGGCCTTGACAGCACGAAGAGGGGATTGGTTCCAGAACGCCATCTTGGCTGTTTTTCCGTCCCACGTATGCGTAGTTGCCGGCGCCACCACTCGATTGGTCCAAGAATAGCCCAGTTTGTCGTCAGCGAACTGTACGGAGACGAACGGATACGGTTCCGTACGCCACGGGCAGTTCTTGTCGACAAACGTTTTCGTCGTGGCGGCCAAACTCGCTAGCATGGAGGAGGCGTCGAGCTTTCCACACTTGAGCTTACACTGGACTGCGGGGTGGGCGGTGCGCGTTGCAAGTTGTGCAACTGTCGCCATCAGGTCGTGCGTATACACAACACTGCCGGGTTCGCTTGGATGCGGCACGGACGGAACGTCGGGCCAGAAACATATTGATTGCTTGAGCCAATAGTCGGCGACGATGTGATTCCGCTTGGGGTCCCCTGCGAGAATTGCGCGCGGCGTTGGCGGCTTCAACTTAAGGATCGCCAGGCGGGATGAGGGAAGCACAGGAAGTGGACGAGGCTGCTGCTGTAGTCCGTATTGTCCATCAACAACTGCAGCTCGGTGTACAAGTACATGACCTGGCGGATCAAGGAGTCCAACTGGTTCGTTGAATACGGCGAATACGTCCGCTCCCACAGTTTTTGTCCGTACAGACGCCAAAACTTACGGACAGCATTGTTGAAACGCGTCACGTGCAGTGCGTTGAGACCGTCGCAGTCGGGCAATATGGACCCGGCCCGGAGGTATCGCGTCCACGGCTTTATTTTGTGCACTTGGTCGTAAATGTCGAGAAGACTCTGGGGGAAATGAGTCATCCGTCCGTACCCGTTTGGTCGGGATCATGGCTGGTTTTGAGTTTCTTGGTTGGCCGGCTCTCCTCATCGACAGCCGTCTTCAACGAACGAACGGATTTGCCTTTGGTTACAGTGATGCTCGTCGCCACGGGTAGTATGTCTTGTCCTTCCACGATGGCTCCGTCTTTCGCTGTCATGGCCGTACCATCCTTCCTTAGCATGGTGCCGTACGCGATGACCGGTAGTGATGGTTTGAGCGGTAGTGCCGAAAGCGTTGGTACGTCCAATAAGGACGTAGATATACGTGTTGGAGGTGCCGTAGCCATCCCATACACTCCGCTGTACTCACAGACCCGTTGCACGGCTTCACCAACGGATGGCGACTCGTCGCATCCGGCCTCGAAAGCATTGACCAGAAGCTCCACGTTTTCAGGATTCACGAAAGTGAATTGCTTAATCGTCCAGTTCCAAAACTGTCGAACGGAACGTATGGTGCCGTTCGTGTCTAAACACTTTGCGTTCGAAGACTAGACTTCACATGCGTTTGCGCATGCGATCAAAAGCCTTTTGGTTCTCGGCGTACACTCGCTCGTGGGCACGCACGAGCTGGCCAAGTGTCCCGTTCTCTTCTCTGGCCCGCTTCAAGTCCTCGTGTATGTCGTCGTAGCGCTGCACCCAATCGGTTTTGCGGGTGTCATCGATCGTCGGGATCGTGGCCTGAGACAGACGACTCGCTTCGAGTTGCCCGCTGCGGCCATGATCGTTTGAGCCAGCGCCTTGATAGTGTTGGTGGAACTTTCGTCCGTAGTGGTCGGTTTGGCGAATGGCCCCTGAAAGTCAAGATGAAGGGTCTAGTCAAATCAGGAGATTTGACGTGAAGTCCGGAAGAATATGAGAGAATTGACCACTCAACGTTGGTGACGGATGACGCGTGTCCGGTTACGTGAGTATCCGTATTTCAAGCTGTACTGACTCTAAAGTGACCCCCCAAGATTTTGACTGTATAAGGTTAACAACAACACAACAATAGTATTTGCTCTGAATACCCCAAGTGTTTGCCGTTGTTCCTGTACGTGTCTCGACCACCCCATTGAGATCCGTACAGAGACCGCATCGTTCCCATTGAGATCCGTACAGAGACCGCATCGTTCCCCCGAGTACATACCCTTGATTTGTTACGTTTTACGTGACAAGAACCACAGACTGCTCTTGTGCTTGTTTTGTGCTTTGACCAGCTTTTGTAACTTTTCAATTGTAACTTGACAGAACTTTGACCAATCAAAAAAATGTGAAATGAATCTGTCGTTTTTTCCCTATTATCTGTACATAATACATTAGACTAAGATGCATGCTGATTGGTCAATAGCACAGTATTGTTGGCGATGCGTAGAAAGATGTGGTGGGTGCAGCGCAGGTGGCGCGTGAACCATCCATCGTAAGTGCCGTCGGACTTGACTTGCTGCCACGTGGTACTGGGTACGACAACAGTGTTGATGGCAGGGGCGCGGTTGCCACGTCCGTCGATCGACATGAGGGCGACAGCAACGACAGCAACACACACACGGCAGTGGTCGAGTCCATGATGTCAAATTGAAAAGTTGGAATGAGATTGGGATCAATGATTGGATAGTGGGCATATTATTAGCCAGTCATTGGCGAAATAGTTGAGGAGCCCAAAATGGGATGAAATTGCGTCATGTACTGGCCTTATCAATATTGTATTGTGTATTGTATTGGTCTAGACAAGTCGAACAATCAATTATTGCAATATATTGAATTGTATTGACAATAATAAACAATATATTGAGGCATGTATTTTACTCTACGGTATGTCAGATCCGATGTCTTCATCATCTTCGTTAAAATCGTCATTATTTTCATCTTGACTGTCATGGACAACTGATGCCACAAGCGATTGATCCCAAAGATATCGATTTGATTTTAAATACACCAGTATTTCGAGAGTTCTAGGACTAAATGACTGCCGATGTGGAGAGTACAGACGCTTGCACAGGCTGAAAAGCTGTTCAACATCATTTGATGTAGGCACAATGAAGGACGTGCACACATAGCCAGAAAAAGACATTGTCTCTTCGCGCTGCGGTTTCAAGGTCTACAACGCAAAGTCATCCTCGCTCTGATGTGGGCCGCATCCACAGTAGATGCGAATTTTTTTGATTTTGATTGGATCATTAACACTCTCTATCTCGCGATGTAGGGGCATTTGAGGCAATATGACTACTGCATGTTGTGCGTCATGTCTTTGACAGTGTTTTGGCCGTATTTGTGAGGGTGTGGGGCATCCATGCGCCTGGCGCGGCAGACGCGAAAAACAGCCACCGCGTGAACAGGCCTAATCCCGCCAGCGCCAACAAGAAAGTGATCGGTTACCTGCGTTGGAGCGTGGTCATCGGGTCGGACTCGGTTGGTCCGGCCTGGGTCACGCATAATATG
>NW_009798334.1:279563-282537 GCF_000520075.1 Aphanomyces astaci | reverse complement strand
CTCGAAGTAGTACATGAGACAAGTTGCACTTCGAATCCACCTAACGTAAACGAGGTTTCGGCCAATTGGATTATCCGGCTAAAAGTTTCGCTACGAATCCACCTAACGTAAACGGCTAAAAGTTCCGCTACCATCGTATGTGCCGTCGGACTTGACTTGCTGCCACGTGGTACTGGGTACGACAACAGTGTTGATGGCAGGGGCGCGGTTGCCACGTCCGTCGATCGACATGAGGGCGACAGCAAAGACAGCAACACACACACGGCAGTGGTCGAGTCCATGATGTCAAATTGAAAAGTTGGAATGAGATTGGGATCAATGATTGGATAGTGGGCATATTTTTTGCCAGTCATTGGCGAAATAGCTGAGGTGCCCAAAATGGGACGAAATGGGGTCATGTATCCCATGTTGAAAAAAGGATTTTGGAATGAGTTGGGTTTTGATTGGATAATAATGCCCATTTTGAAAACTACTACGTTGTACTTGGAACAGGGTGTTACTGGTCATAAAACAGTTTTTGCTCCACAACCGTCCGGTTAATTGGCTTATTGCGCGATGGGCGTCGCGCAAATTCCGTTTCCGGCAAAGATCTTGGGTCCAAGACAATACAAATGGCAGTATATTTCATTTTGATAAAAATGAAACGACTTTGCGCGACACGTAATTGGCCAAAATCAACGTCACTTTCAAAAGATTACCACGAGGCACGACACATCACTGCAGGACATCCGAGGTATGCGGGTGTCCAAATCCACGAAAGCTGGATACAGAAGCGGCTTGAACCAAATCACGAAGTGGATACTCGCTCATGGGACTCCGGACATGCTCACATCTATCGGCAGCATCGACTTGACTGTGTTACGATCACTTTCTTCAGTTCATTCAGTGGGCATTTCAAAACACTTCCAACAAGCCTGGGACCCTAGCCAGTTACAGGTCTGCCATCAAAGACTACTATAAACAACAGGGAGTAGCAGTACCACGTGAATACGACGAGGACAAGAAAGATCTTTTTCAAGGTATCTCAAAATAATATGCCTCATTACTTTGAAATCTCTACATAGGCATACGTCGCCATTACGCCGAGCAATCTCAATCAGGTGGTGTCAAAGAGTCTGGAAAACGGCCATTGGGATATTCTATGTACGAAACTCTCAGTTTTGAGTCACTTCAGCTCGTCGATAGTGGATTTGCGCACTTTTTTTTGTCACTGTCGTGGAATTTGATGTGTCGCTCAAAGTCGACGAAACTATTTTGTTTGATCACATCTCCTTCGAGGAGGATGCAATTGGAATTATGTTCTGCAAAAGCAAAACTGACCAAACTGGTGAAAAAAATCGCGACCCTCGTCACCTTTATGCTAACCCAATGAAACCAGCGACATGTATGTTTTTGGCCATTGGAGTGTATTTGGCAAGCTATCCTCAATTGGCTCCTGGACCTCTCTTCCCTGGTGGTTGTCAGCGTGACCGCTTTGGAAAGACTTTGTCACGATTGGTTGCTGTGTCTGGTGGGTCAGCGTGTGGAGCCATCGGTACCCATTCCATTCGGAAGGGCGTTGCGACGTTTGCGTGTTCTGGTAGCACAAGTGGGCCATGTATGGCAAGTGTGTGTTTGCGTTGTGGCTGGACTTTGGGTCATGTGTTGGAACGATACGTGCATTATGAACGCGCTGGAGACCAGTATCTTGGTCGTGTTGTGGCTGGATTACCAAATCACAAACCTGAGTTTGCAATTTTGCTGTCTCACTTTCCACCTGCTATGGATGACAATGTCCGTCATGCAATTGCTATCACGTTCCCGATTTTGGCTCTGGAATCACACTTGTGGAAGGTCCTAACCTATTTTTTGGCTTCCCTCGTTTATCACCATGATTGGTTGGTTGAAGTCATGCCTGCGAAGCATCCACTAATGTCGTCAGCAATTTTTGCGAATTCATCCATTTTGGCAACACTCAAATCCCATGTTACAATTGCATCCGCCCGTGTCGCCCCAACAGGAATCCCCCCCACGTCGACATTTTCAAGTCACTTGAGAAAAACCACACTGCGGCAATGGATTTACCCGACACAATTTCAACACGATTGGGTGCACTCATGGAGGATCATGCTGGAATTATTACACGACAATACCAGGAATCAACATTGTCGGACTTCGTTGCCAGACTTGGCCCCCAACCAGCTGACCCCCTGGGTCGTCACCGGTGCCTACCACAACAACCCCAACCGTTCTCCACAACTGGCATGCCAGACTTTCGAAATTGCCATTGGAATTTGAATTCCCATCCGTGGACTCTGCTTCGGCTTGGAGACTGTGGTGGCTGGGAAACACGAGTAGCTATCATCCACCATATAGATATATCGTACCTTTAGACTTGGCTTCCACGAGGCAGCGCAAAGTCTTGTCGCTATGGAAGTTCATGATGAACCAGTTCGAGCGCGTTCGCCACGAGATTGGACTTGTCATGCCCACGCATCCTACAGAAGATGATGTGTCACAGCACTTTGAACCAGTGGCGTTGTACATACAAAACCTGTGTGATGGTGATTCGAGGAAGCGAACTGCCCAGCCATCCCAGCTTCGACTTGTATCGATGGTCCGGCTCGGGCGGAAGTCTTCGTGAATGCAATCTTGAGTGGTACTTTTGGTAATAGACTCAATTTTAGCCAATCAAATTCTGCGTGACAGCCGTTGCGCAATTTCCAATTACAATACATCAATGTAAATTTTGCAACTTGCGAAATTATTTTTATATCATGATGAACAACTATATAAAGCCATTGTGTTTAGGTGAATGTGACAGATCTTGACGAGCACTTTCAGGTTACGTCCACCACGTCGCTACTATTAAATACTTCGAAGTAGTATAGGATACATACTTGAGGAATTCATGAAAGAAAACAGAATAAAATCGGTACATCACTGGTCGGTCACGTTATCTGATTGGGTCGGGTAAGATCGAAAATAAGAGGAT
>NW_009798334.1:273454-278415 GCF_000520075.1 Aphanomyces astaci | reverse complement strand
TGATGTTGTCATCCTACATTGAATACGCTGGACAATCATTGTGTTGACATAGCAAAGTTCAAACCAAGTATATATGGGGATTCTAATCTCTCATTGCTCAATTTTCCTCCTGGTGCCCAGTGCGGGTGCCAGCGGCGTAAAGTTCGTCACCACCAAGTCGCGCCTGCGTTCGCCTAGTACCCACATACCGTCAGACGTCCCTAAACATGGCGCAGTCTTGGGGCAGGACAATGGTTAGCCAGTTAAGATTATTCTTCGAGGTGGGCACGATGCCTTTTGGAATTTTGAGTGAGTACTATTAGTCACTTAAACAAAATAATCTTTCTACTATCGTCTTCGCATTTTACACGAAACAATTAGTTCTAAGTTAGCGTTATTTGCAATAAAACTCAACTTCAAAATATGACAATTCAGAAATGTAATAAACAGCCGTATAGACAATTGAAAAACGTAATTGATTTTATATCTAAAATACTGCAGCAGTCGAAACGGCTACTTGGGGTGATGGCGTAGATACTTCGTGTGACATCTCAGATTGCGCTGATGACATCTTCCGCTTTGGCTTCAACGCTGCATGGGCAAGCAACAAGTCGTGGTACCCGGACGTAATAAACTTCCCACTCACAGTCAATGTCTTCCGCCGTGTGTTTTTCGGCTTCTTCGGGGGTGGCAGCCAGCAGGAGAGCTCATCGCGGACAATGGCTTGACGTTTGATCCACGTTTCGTTGACACCAATCTCAGGAACGTCAGATGGTTTGAAAAGTGACAGGCGAAACATCATGTTGTCAAGGGACAGTGGGCAGAGTCCCGTACAAACGAAGCCATTCTTGATCGCTGATTGGCTCGTGGAGTTGGTCCACATGTTACACGCGATCGACACAGCTCGCTGCTTGCTGATGCTTGTAACGTCAGTCCAGAAGACATCAGAAAACGCCTGTCGAATCACTTGCTTGAACGGCCGAAAAACCGTTACATCCAGTGGCTTGAAAAGGTGGGTCGAGTTTTCGGGCAAAAACTGAAGAAGAATGTCCAAGGTTTTCGCTTCGTCGTATATGTACTCGGAGTAGTGCGACGAGCAGCAGTCCACAATAAGCATCACTGGACGCTGTACGATGGAGGGAATGTTGTCGTTGAGCATCGAGAGCCATTTGCGACAAATGTACGAATTCGTCCACCCCTTCTCAGAAGTTGTAACGGCAGCGCCAGCGATCGTAAGGCTGTCACATGTATAGGTAGATACACGGTCTCCAGGCAGCACAAAGAGCGGTGGTATCTTGGCCCTATCAGCAGTTACACATGCGACAATCGTGACATGAGAAGCGGCAGATGACTCCTCGGTGTAAACAGCCTTTGTCGTACGGTGGACCACAACCTTCCTTGCTGTGTTCAAGGGCGAGAAGCTTGTTTCGTCCATGTTGAAAATTCGGCTTGGGTCCATGTCCACCATTGACATAGAGTGTACAAGCTCGTGAAATAATTCGACGACCGTATCTTTATCGACACCGTTTCGGGTCTTACTGAGCACTTGAGCCTTTGCGAACTTGATTTGAGGGTGTCGATTGAGGAACCTTGTATATCATCTGGTCGTCGGTTTTGGTGATTGCATGTCTTGGACCACGGCGACCATTTCGGTGGCCTTATCAGCTATTTCTCGACATCCAACTGGATACCCATCACGCTCCATGGCAAGTATCCAGGCCACCAAGTCGAGTTCGAACGGCCGTGGTAAGAGTGGTGGTGGTCCCATCGACACCGGTTGTGAGTTGCCGTTAGGTGCATTAGTCACGTGATCACGGAGTGTGCGCAAGGGAATGTCGTGAGCACGAGACGCTGAGGCAATAGTGTGTTCTTGAGCTAACACTGTATGCACGGCCACACGCAACGTGTCCTTCGTGTACGATGTCGTGGCGACATTTCGTTGTCAATTCAAATCGAAAACCTCTTAACGTTTATAAATTTTGCCTCCATAATTTCTCACGAGGTCAATATTGTACTCGGAGTAAGTGGTTTTGTTTTGTCCAATAAAATTCGAGAAACCATGTCATTGGATAAAATGTTTTGGCGGATCACTGGTCAGTTGGCGGATCACTGGTCAGTTGGCGGATCACTGACCGGTCACGTTACCATAAATCTCGAGTGTCATCCATCTTGACCACTTCACAGGCTACATGGCTCGTCTTCGCTGGTGTGTAGTTGCTGCATTGAAATGATCGTACATAGTATACAGTACAGCTGTAGTAGATACAGCATGATGCTTAGTTTTCGGAAATAGGAATCAGTATCGTCCATGGTGAGAGTCGACACTAGACGATTAACGTGCGCTAGTGATCGCTTTTCATGCGTACTTTGTCTTGGACGATGTCATTGACCTTCGCAACCATCGTCCAAATCAACGCAGAATCATGTGTTTATATCATCCTTGTTTCGAACAAGGAATTTTTCATCAAAAGTACTACTCGGAGTACATGAGACAAGTGCACTACGAATACACCTAACGTTATAAGAAAATCCATTAAACCATTCAGTGCGCCACCTCGTCCCGGAGTTTCATATTCGCAACGGATCTTTGCAGCTTTCAAAACCTTATCATCGCCAACGATGGCTATTTCCCGCAGCCTCCAGTGTACGCAAGTACACTAGTAGCTCATATGTATATCATTAACATTCGCAATACTTCAATTGCGATATTGTTGTTGAATACTTCGTGACCTTGGTCGAACTCGAAAGAATCAAGTCAACACAGTACGTCCACGTCGAATTTGTCGAGAGAATTCGTAAACAGCCATCGATTCGCCGAAGTTTTTCTCAAACCCATCCGTGATAAGGATTTTATGCCCAACATGTTTATCTTATAGGCCTATGTTTGTCAACCTTACAATCATGATCTTGAACAGTTTAAGGTCTGTCGTACGTCCCTACTTGGGTATGATTGTAGCGTTAACAAACATAGGCCTATAAGATAAACATGTTGGGCATAAAATCCCCGAAACGTGGACAATCCAACCACAATAATGATGTCAATCTGCCATTGATTACTGGAATTAACGTTAGGATGATCCACTATATTTACTCTGGACAATCTCAACACTACACTCCATCGATGCACGCAGAACATTTTTTACACCCACCTGTGACCTCTGGACGCTTGGTCAATGAACGCACGGAAGGCCGCCACGCGACCATACACGTCGGGGAATCCCTTGCCGCAGGGCTCACCAAAACTGACATCCCCCACTAACGCCAAACCCGCCGACGTGGACTTGATCAACGGTCCCCCCGAGTCACCAAAGCAAGCTGCTTGGCCCACGTCGCCCCCCGCACACAAATGGGTGGCCGTGGCCCTCCAGCCACGAAATTTTTTGCTCGTGCGGAGCTTGGCTTGACACTCGGCGTTGGACTTGACGACGAAGATGTTTTCCTTGAGCACCGACGACGGGTTGCCGGAAGGACCGCTGGTTCGACCCCACCCCAACAGCTTGACCCTCGTCTGCGCAGCAACTCCGTCCTTGGCGAGTGGGAGGGGGGCAAATTTGGACGCCCGGCTCAGCTTGAGGATGGCCACGTCGAAGCCATAGAACAGATTCCGGTAGCTGGGATGCGACGTGGAGGACACCACCGAAATCTGCTCGCCGTCCGACGTGCCGCCGGTGTAGTGGGTGCCAACGGCGACAAAGCCAGGCTTGCCATTCGCGACGCAATGGGCTGCAGTCAACACGTAGTTGGGGGCGATCAGAGTCCCCCCGCACCACGAGGGCCCCCCGGCAGACCTGCGGAGGTTGACGGTCCACGTGTATTGCCCAACGGGGGCCTCGTTTCCGCCAACGACACGGAGGCTGGCGCCCTGTTCTTGGCTCTCCGAGACGTCGGTGAAGTTGAAGTCTTGCGCGAAAACGGTGGCAACAACAGCAGCGATGGCAACGAAGAGTTTCATGGTTATTGGTCGGTCGGTGCAAATTGAAAAGTGCCTCTTGTTGGGCTGCAGAGGTAGACTGTTTCAAGTCGGCTGCTTTGTACACACGTGCGTGCTTAATCTCGGACGGTTGCCGCTAGGTTGAAGATACTATGATTCGGGACCTCATGATCAGATTTCTTTTAAGTCTGATGGGTCCAGATGACAAAGTTAAAGCTGAAAAGATATGTTGCCAATGAAACTCCGGGACGAGGTGGCGCATTGAATGGTTCAATGGATTTTCTTATAACGTTAGGTGTATTCGTAGTGCACTTGTCTCATGTACTCCGAGTAGTACTTTTGATGAAAAATTCCTTGTTCGAAACAAGGATGATATAAACACATGATTCTGCGTTGATTTGGACGATGGTTGCGAAGGTCAATGACATCGTCCAAGACAAAGTACGCATGAAAAGCGATCACTAGCGCACGCTAATCGTCTAGTGTCGACTCTCACCATGGACGATACTGATTCCTATTTCCGAAAACTAAGCATCATGCTGTATCTACTACAGCTGTACTGTACACTATGTACGATCATTTCAACATTGTGATATGCAGCAACTACACACCAGCGAAGACGAGCCATGCAGCCGGTGAAGTGGTCAAGATGGATGGCACTCGAGACTCATGGCAGGACAATAGGGTGTAGGTTTTGCATGAATGGGCAAATCTATATGAATTTCGTTATGGGCCGACGACTAGTTTAACTGCACTGGTTTGAACCTTGCACATTCTTTCCACTCCCGGTTGCTATGTCTGCTGACGCACAATACTCAAAGATTTGATTTATCCTCTTATTTTCGATCTTACCCGACCCAATCAGATAACGTGACCGACCAGTGATGTACCGATTTTATTCTTTTTTCTTTCGTGAATTCCTCAAGTATGTATCCTATACTAGTAGCGACGTGGTGGACGTAACGTGAAAGAGCTCGTCAAGATCTGTTCACATACACCTAAACACAATGGCTTTATATAGTTCATGATGACGTAAATAATTTCGCATGAT
>NW_009798334.1:272307-273354 GCF_000520075.1 Aphanomyces astaci | reverse complement strand
ACGCGGGCCCAAACTGCTCGGCCTTTTGCCCGCTCCCCTTAGACTTATCTTGGGATATGTTCAAGCACGAACGAACAAGCTGGCAGTCCTCAAGTATGTATCCTATACTAGTAGCGACGTGGTGGACGTAACGTGAAAGAGCTCGTCAAGATCTGTTCACATACACCTAAACACAATGGCTTTATATAGTTCATGATGACGTAAATAATTTCGCATGTTGCAAAATTTACATTAGTGGAAAAAAGTCGGATAGGATATACAGGAGCCAAGTGATCGTCGGACCGTTTGTCCAACTTTCTTGTTCGTTGTAATATTTATTGTATACAAAAGCGAAGTCAAAACCAGACGTGAGAAACTGACAGAAGAAAGTCGGACCGAATGTCCTGTATCCATTGAGTGCATTTTGACCATGGCAGATGAACAACATAATGAAGTTTTGCCTGCAACCCGCCAGCTAGCAACGACAGTTCAGTACAGCCTGGAGGTGTGGTGGTCGTAGGATGAGCAGTAGTGATTACTGTGGTGGTTGGTGTGGCTGTGGTAGTAGTGGTTGGTCTTGCTCTGGTGGTCGTAGGATGAGCAGTAGTGATTGCTGTGGTGGTGGGTGTGGCTGTAGTAGTAGTGGTTGGTTAGTACTACTGGAGGTGTGGAGCATCCGCCAGGGAGATCCTCCCTCTGACGGATGCTCCACACCACCAGTAGGACCAGGCTGTACAAGATCAAGTCACTTGACCAAGAATCAAGGCAATATCTTGTGTGAGTGGAAGTTCGAGGTGCAGGAGCTCCAAAACGTTTATAACAGCACGATTGACACTGATTTGGGTCGTCCCTACACCTCGGTCACGGCTATAGCTGCATTGCATTTGGCACTATAATGGCCAATTTGCCATCATCCAGGGTTTTCACTGAACTAGGACGTCAGCTTCGTATGTCCCAAATGAACATGGTCACATTTGCACGCCTGGCTAGAAAACGTAGACGGGAGACATAAGTTCATTCCCGCATATACACCCTACAGTACTTAATGGATTGCCCGGCACCTGTATA
>NW_009798334.1:215604-270799 GCF_000520075.1 Aphanomyces astaci | reverse complement strand
CGGATAGGATATACAGGAGCCAAGTGATCGTCGGACCGTTTGTCCAACTTTCTTGTTCGTTGTAATATTTATTGTATACAAAAGCGAAGTCAAAACCAGACGTGAGAAACTGACAGAAGAAAGTCGGACCGAATGTCCTGTATCCATTGAGTGCATTTTGACCATGGCAGATGAACAACATAATGAAGTTTTGCCTGCAACCCGCCAGCTAGCAACGACAGTTCAGTACAGCCTGGAGGTGTGGTGGTCGTAGGATGAGCAGTAGTGATTACTGTGGTGGTTGGTGTGGCTGTGGTAGTAGTGGTTGGTCTTGCTCTGGTGGTCGTAGGATGAGCAGTAGTGATTGCTGTGGTGGTGGGTGTGGCTGTAGTAGTAGTGGTTGGTTAGTACTACTGGAGGTGTGGAGCATCCGCCAGGGAGATCCTCCCTCTGACGGATGCTCCACACCACCAGTAGGACCAGGCTGTACAAGATCAAGTCACTTGACCAAGAATCAAGGCAATATCTTGTGTGAGTGGAAGTTCGAGGTGCAGGAGCTCCAAAACGTTTATAACAGCACGATTGACACTGATTTGGGTCGTCCCTACACCTCGGTCACGGCTATAGCTGCATTGCATTTGGCACTATAATGGCCAATTTGCCATCATCCAGGGTTTTCACTGAACTAGGACGTCAGCTTCGTATGTCCCAAATGAACATGGTCACATTTGCACGCCTGGCTAGAAAACGTAGACGGGAGACATAAGTTCATTCCCGCATATACACCCTACAGTACTTAATGGATTGCCCGGCACCTGTATATATTGGGCAATCCCCTTACAGTATTTCTCAAAATTGTGGATGTAGGAGCTCAATGACGTCGGAATTGACAGACTGTGACCCCAAATGATGCAGCAAAAAGTAAAGGCAAGATAATTAGGTCGAATTTAAGCCAATCAGAATTGAGTCGGATGAGATGTCCGACTTTATTCGATCACAACACAACTATTTTAGCGCTGGTGTTGCATTATGGTGCGACGGTATAATCAGACTGTTTTTGACGTTTACCGCCACTGTATTTTACTTTTGCGCAAACCCAATGAATGGTAAAACGTATAAAATCCGCATAATTGTCATTTCCGGATATGGAGGCTTGGCGCTCAACCTTGTGCAATGCCATCGAGGCATGGAACGACGACGACGAGGACATGGACGACTCTTGGGAGATCCTAAGCTCGAGTAACGGACCACACCAAACACCGGGGTCAAGAGCGTACATTAAACGAGACTATATATGCTGAACTATATATGCTGAACACCCAACAAACTTGTTGCATTATTCCAGTTTGTTGCTCCACCGGGTAGCTAAGGATCGTACTGTGCGATGGCAGTCCGGATCGCAATAGGTGCAATAGCTCGCCTCCACGCGGGCCCAAAACTGCTCGGCCTTTTGCCCGCCCCCCTTAGACTTATCTTGGGATATGTTCAACCACGATCGAACAAGCTGGCAGTCCTCGTCAGTGGTGAAGTTCGCACCCCGCCCGTTGAGAGCCATTCCAGCAAAGTGTCAGTATTGGAAAGTAATGGAAGTGATTGTGCTCAAATACATGCGTTTTATTGGTGGAAATATGATGCTTGTGGTTCATGATTGGCTCTTGTATTTTGCAGAAAAATATGCCGTTTCCAGTAGATACCGTCGCAGGGTTGGCAAAACTGCATATTTGACCCCAAAAACGGTAAGGTAGTAAGTAACCTGGGACTCCGCCCTACCCCCAGTGAGTACATATGATGCAAAATCTCCGGTATTAACTGCATCTCAGTGGTTAGCTATCGCCTAGCACTGAGATGCACTAACCCCTACCTAGTAAGAGGTGAGTATTTATCTTTATCCTTAAAATAACATCTGAATCTTTATAGAGTTGAGGAAAACTCCGGAACTTACTTAGAACTTACTTGAAAACTCCGGAACTTACTAAGTAGTAGCAGAATCCCTCAAACGGGTCCATTTTGCTTTTTTGTTGGCACTTCGAATGGAGCATGGAGGATGGCTCACATGAAGTGGTGGTCATTCAAAGGCGCGGTGGGAGCGAACAAGTTAACGACAACCTCCATCTTTATGCATAATGGCGTAGAATCCCATGCATCATTACATGTAGGAACTATGCAAAGCAACTTAGGCGGCCTCCACGCCGCAGCTTAGTCGGCCGCGCCTAGTAGTACATCCGGCCGGAGTTGCACCAGTGGCTGATCAACTATACCATTGAAGCACCAGATAAGTACTAGTATAATAGCACTCCTCTGCAGCAGCTGCTTTGGTGATAGTTGCCGAGGCGTGCTACTTTAGATGCAAGCCACTCCTTGCCTTCGTAGCTACGCCTTTCCGAACGTCCTACACATAGAACAACTGAACTAACGTTAACACAACATGAGTTTCAATCAATTCACTCCTTCGTATGCCTCTGCTGTCCCTACTAGCCCCAACGCTTCAACGGCGAATGACCCATGGGACCACCACTTCCACCATGACCTGGCCGATCATCCACGAAGTCCACGATTTTGGTTCCATCTAGTCTACGGATAGAGATAAAATGTTTTCAATTTTTACGGAAAAAGAAAGAGTGAAGTCATCTTCGAAATCTCCCTAGTATGCTAAAAAAAACTGGTAACACTGTAAATTTCCAATTTCGCTTCATGGATGAATGGCATGGTTGGCACCAAACGTAGATGAGCGGTACGTAGGACGTATACGTATAGTAAATAGATGACCGATGATAACGTAGGCGAGTGGTGGGATAATGCCGAACGAAAACCAGACAACACATACATCCTATCCCTGTGTTCATCTACAGCCTCCTCAAAGCGGTCATGTTTGTACGTCGGCACGATTCACATTAAGCCTACAGTATCGGGGTGGTGTACGGTACGCCGTCACCGATGACACGCGTTCGAGGCGGGGTTGTCAATTCAAACTCGAAAACCTTTTAAATATAATCATATTTCCCCGATTAAAACTTTTACAAGATTATGGCATGACTGGTTCTGTTTTGTCCAATAGTACAGCTCGAACGATTTAATTGGATGAAAAAAATCGGCACATTACTGGTGTGTCACGTTATCACTGGGATCAGGTACAAACCACTTATAATCGGCTGGGCGGATATCATTTACACTATCTCCCCTCCATGTTTTGAATGTCAAGCATGCATACCGACCGGTATTCGTCGCCTCAAATGACTTTTTCCCCGGATGTCGCACTTATGCTATTATATCACGGTAGACAATCCGTGGTGTCGGTTTCACCAAGACAGTGTATTTTTAGATTCCGTTACTCGTACAATTCGCACTTTCGTATACCGTCGTGGATGGTGGTTTCGCGTGTGGTGGCACTGGCGGAGATAGCATCCACGGGACCCCTCTACGACGACGACGGAGCATTTGTCGTCCTCTGGCATCTCGTGTAACCTTGTCGAGGACAACCACCACCAGTCCATGAACGTCAGTGTCAAATCTCCCCGCGCAAGCGCGAAACCCGGGGCGCGGTCTGTTGTACCCTCGGATTCGCTCCCGTCGCGGCGCAGCGTCGTTGAGTTACCCCCAAACGCCCGCCGCAACTTCCGCCAGCGCCACCGCGCCGCCAAAGCTCTGGACCAGTACGTCCACTGGCATTTTGCATATGTTTCATATCCATTCCTAGGCCTCGGAATGCCGTGGGGGCGTTCGTCACACACATCAAAGTCGAGCTGTTTTTCATATCAATTGTCATTTGCTACGGCATCTTTGTGGTACCCGCGTTTTGTGTCTTGGATTCGACTGATATAACCCACCTACCCCCATGTAGCTAGTGCAAATGACGTTCGAGTCGCAGCTCAAGGTATATCAAGACGAGTTTGACTTGGTGGACCTCGTCGTGAGCTCAGTGCTGACAGTGGAATTACTCTTGCGGCTCTTTGGGTTTGGGTTTGTCATGCTCTTGAGTTTCTGGAACTGCTTTGACGCAGTGGTCGTGGTCGGGACGTTGGTCCTAAGTCTGTGGAGCTTCACGTCGGCCAACGGCACGGGAGCCGCCCTCGCGACGCTGCTCCGCATGCGCCCGATCCTTCGCATCTTCCGCATCGTCGTCGTCTTCGAGCGCATCAAGCAGCGGTCCGCAGCCCTCAAGCACGCGCATCGCGGCAGCACCCTCCAAACCCCCATCGAAACCGTGCTCGGGACGTTGTATGAGCTACGGTACCAACCGTCGATCAAACCGAGCGTGCAAAACGAGATCGACTATGCTATCTACTGCATCAAGAACAACAAATTGTACGACGCCGGAGAGCACATGCTGAATGGTCAAAACATCGATAAAGACACGCAAGACTGGCTCCGAGACGGGCTCCTCCGAAAGAACGACGCGTCCGCTGTAACGCCGTCGCCAGCCGCCACGGACGTCGGGGGCGGTGACGACGGCAAGGCCGGACGCCCGGGAGGAGGCGGCATCGGCAGCCTCCGGAAAGAAAACTCGGGCATCACCGACGAGCTATTTCCCCTCACCGAGTCAGCCCGAAGTCACTTTAACGACCTCATGACCACAGTGGCCGACTGGGACTTTGATGTGTTTCGCCTCCAAGGTACTGTACATGAAATGATTTCCTTCCATATACATTTTCCATAACCCCGAACCCCGGAACCCCGAAACTCCGAAATCCCGAACCCCCGACATAGGATTTCTGATCAACTGGATGACTGACTATAGAGGTGACCAAAGGCAATGCGTTGACACATATGGGGTACTTTTTGCTGCGGGATTTGGTAGAGGAGCATTTGCTCTTAGACGCGCACACACTTGCGGTGTTTCTCATCGAGATCCAGCAAGGGTATATCATGGTGAACCCGTACCACAACGCCATGCACGCAGCGGACGTGATGCAAACATCCAACTACTTTTCCACGCGAAATACCATCTCGCCCTTCTTGCGGCCGCTGGATCGAACGCTCGTGCTGTTGGCTGCGTGCATACACGACTACAAACACGACGGGTTCAACAACGGGTTTCATATTGCCTCGGGTACGGATGGTGATAGCTTCTATTGAAATGATATTTCTTATGGTGACTGTGACGCATCAACTAATAACATGACTACTACCAATTAGTTTGTATATGAGGATAACGATCGTCCACCCACAGGAATTATTGTAGTGGTTGATAGTTGATTATATTTGTAGGGTCCGAGTTGGCGATTCGCTACAATGACACAGCGGTGCTGGAAAACTTTCATGTCGCGCAAGCGTTTTTGACCATGAAGAGTGCCGGCTGCATGCTGTTTGCCAAGCTCAATCTCGACGATTACAAGTACGACACTTCATCTCGCAATGTTCATTTGCGAGCACCACCTCGTATGCAGTGTTGTGTGGCTGCTTTTGTTTGTCTATACATGTATATATAACATTTATATACAATATTTTTATGTATAATAATTTTATATATAATACTTTTATACATAATACTTTTATACATAATATTTATATACATAATACTTACATATATAATACTTATATATATAATACTTATATATATATATGTAACCGTGGGGACGGATGGTCTAGGTACAGCCGAGACATGCTGATCCAGCTCGTGTTGGGCACGGACATGGCCAAGCACTTTGAAGACGTGGCGTTGTTCAAGGCCAATATCATGCCGCAATCGCTGGACGAACGCATGGAGATCAAAACTCTCGGGTACATACAAACATACGAGCAACTCTCTATTGGACAATTGACATTTGATTGTCATGATTATTGTGACCGTGCTAATGGGGCTCGTACAGCGACAAGAAAATGCTCATGAAGATGATCATCCATACGTCGGATGTGTCGAACCCGGCCAAGACACGCATGACGATGCTGCGGTGGACCGATCGAGTTGTGGACGAGTTTTTCGGCCAGGGGGACAAGGAGAAGACGCTAGGGCTGGTCGTGTCGCCCTTTATGGACCGCACGACCTTAGCTCTGAAGAAGATGCAGCTCGGGTTCGCCGACTTTGTCGTGAGCCCGTTGTTTCACGTGTGGAGCAACATCTCGGACCAGGTGCAGGCAGACGGGTACTCGACACTTCTGGACAACCGCGAGTGGTGGAACCAGCGGGAAGACAACTTCAAGCACTCGCAGATCAAGGGTGTAGTCAAGGACCTGCAGCAGGATGCGAACGTGGCGTCCGGCCTGCTGTCACACAAGACGTCGGGGGGGTCGTCTCGGGGGCTGTCAATGGTGCGGGAAGGGGACGGCGGGACACGGGCGCCCGTGTCGCAAACCGACTCGGACGGCGGCGGGTCGCACAAGTTGGAGCTCGTGGTGAAAGAAACCAAAGAAACCAACAAAGGGGGGGGGGAAGGGGGACCTACGACGGCCACGACGCCGTAGGGGGCAGAAACGTGTGTGAATAGAAGAACATCGTAGGAGGATTGAATAGAAGTAGTAGCACGTATACAGGATGCAATAAGCTATTTACAGAGCACTCGAATGTACCAATCTATAAGAAGCTAAACGTGCAGTACTTCTCTAAAGTTAAAGTGAGCGCGGAATAAAACGAACGAGTCGACATTTGAATGTCAGCACGACATATGATGGTATACATATTTGGAGTTTCAGCAAGGAAGACTCGAAATGGAAAGATGCGTGGTCTGTTGCATGAACTACAGTTAAACAAGTCACGCTCGTGAATACGACGGAGGGGGCACATTTTCAAGTCGTTGGCATGTAACACCATTGTGACAAACTGGTTCCTTTGTATTCCTCATGCGCTTGAATATCGGACGAGTGCTTGGCCATGTCCGTGCCCAACACGAGCTGGATCAGCATGTCTCGGCTGTACCTAGACCATCCGTCCCCACGGTTACATATATATATATATATATAAGTATTATATATATAAGTATTATATATATCAGTATTATATATGTAAGTATTATGTATATAAATATTATGTACCAATTGACACAGGTACATCATGACATCCAACCCTGTGCTCGGTTTTTGTACCATTGTTATTTGAAGGAGTTGCAATATTGTTTCAGATGCACAAAAGTGTAAAAAACTCCAATTCGAAATCGGTACTGCACTCACTTGTGAAACGGCGGGCGAGATGAAGCGCGTAACCTCCGGACAACCGGCCAAAGTCCGGTCGACAAGTACACGAAAGCTACCTGTAACCTGCGCCCATGGGGTATCTTCAATTAACAACAACAACCACGTTGCGATATCAAAGCCAAAGCCGACGTCGACTGTCGTGAAGACGACCGCAACCAAGCGAGACGCACTCAACCTAAAGATCAACCGAGCGGCCGACCGCGCCGTGCTCCATGTGTTTCGTCAGGCGTTCCTGGCCTTGGATGTCGTCCAAACAGTGCACGCCCTTGGCTCTACAGTGACGTGGTGCACTACCGACCAAACTAGGAACAACCATCCCGCAAGCCTATTTCTGGCACTGACCACGTACACGATGCCGCTGGAAGATATTACTGGATCGTTGCGACAAGTCGTGTCGTTCGAGTCTGCAGCACATTCGAGGCGCGTGAATCCATCCACCGAAGTGACCTCGAGGATGACACTCAAGTTCTCGGGTACTATAACAATTAAAAACAAACACTGCAGACTTATTTGACCATGATATGCGAGTAGGATGGCGGCTCGTGGACACAACCACGGACGGCACCGCGTTGTGTGTGTATCAGTACACCCACTACGACGCGGTAGCAGGCGGTAGCCGCAGCTGCTGGCCCAGCCTCGTGGCGGTGGTGTGGAAAGATGGACTTCAAGTGCATAGGTATGTATGTACATACTTACCGCTAAGTACACAATTCAGTTGACTCTGACTGCTGCTTGACTACATATTTACGTGTAGTCTATATGCAATTCACTCAATTCCTCTTGTCGCGTCGGCGCTGCTTTCTCGGGTGGTGACGACGCTTCAAGATGACATTGATCCGTGTTTTGGCTTGCATGGATACACCGTGGCCGTGTCCCTGCGCTCGTTTGACCAAGTCGTGTGGGATTATGAAGGGTACCTCGTGGACTTTTCGTCAGATTTGCCCATTGGGGCCACAGAAACCGTTGCGTCGCTCTTGGTTCCACAGGTATCGTGTAGTCCTTCGTCGCATTTTCTCGATAGTTATTAAACCACCTCGCAAGCCACGGTGGATTGAGTGATGCTACATTTTTCTGTGGTACCATGCAATTCCAGCACGACACATCCATGTTGTTGGCAAATGCAAAACAGAACAAGAATTCTACTAACAACGAGATTGTGTGCTGAGCATTCAGGGAGCATTGCGGGACCGAAGTCGCGTGTTGAATGAAGGCAGCAGCGGCAACTTGTCGATTCGAACGCTTGCGTTTACTACGACGGCCACCAACTGCATTGTTGTGGACGTGGCCGTGTGGGACTTTGAACGCACGTGTCGTTGGGGTATGTATGTCATCGTGAAATACCATCATCTTGACGTTATCGCGATTATCTGAGTCTCTATCGTAGCGACGTCGCAATGCGTGGCGTACACACCCAGCCCCAAACGCCAGGACGCGCTCGACATGGACGTAGCCAAGTCGTTCGAAGCGGTGCAACTGGCGGTCGACACGCCCCAAATCGGCCGCGTGCGGGTAGAAATTTATCGGTTTCAAAGCAAAGCCATCGTTGCCAGCTTGGACGTGGCGCTGTCTACGGCGTTTGTGAATGCCACGTACGGAACCACCTATGGCAAGGAATAGCTCAACCTCGTCACGCTTGAAGTACACGAAAGATGCCGTCTTAAAACCTCCTGCTCCATTTTCTATATGTCCTCCCATAGAAAGTATTATATACATAACATTCGACTACCGATCCGTTTAGTGTAGCCTCAGTGTTTGTTACCCAGCGTCGATATACTACTGTTACTTAGCGGTAATAATGACCTTGGTCTCCCACTTGCAAAACAACCAGTGCGAGAGGCTTTTTAGTTGGGACTTCAACATTCTAGTCAAGGATGAGATGAATCAAATCGGCTTTCGTTTCCATTCAAAGGATTGATTGCAACGCTGAACGGCTACATATGACGAAAACACAAGTTGAAGGATCCGGTAAATGCCTGAAGGTTACTTAGCATCTCTGGCTAGTACCTGGACGTGCTCTACCACACACTTCAATCGTATTTCCAGCAGTCGAAGACTTGTCCAAATGGCCTCAGGAACGCCACCGTTTTATTGTCGTGTTTCACTCGCTTCGCATAAAGTATACGAAAACTACACTGTTTGTAGCCTAACGTTATGGACATTTTCACTCGTTCACAGTTGTTAGTTCAGTTTCCACTAACACAAATTTCGAAATCATTCCAAGTCTTGAGAACTGCATTAATGTAACGTCATTACAATAGCAATTTGGAGTAAGGAAACACCACTTCAACATTCCCCCCAGTCATGTGACAAGATATTTCACAACGTTCAAATGGCCAGCGTTCTTGGCCATCCATTCCAGCGCCAAGTTGGAGCACCCTTCGTCACTATTTGCATGAAGCGACTTCACAACCTTCAAATGTCCCCTGCATTCATGGCTGCGTGGTGCATTGCCCAAAGCGTACAACCTTCGGTCCGATGGGTTTTTAACCATTGGACAACCTCCAGATGGCCATAGCGAACGCCTTCATCCATCGTGTCGGTCGTACAGTCACTGTGCTGGAGTAGCAGCTCATAACGGTTAGAAACATTGTGCAATTTCTTGTCTCCCACCGACTTGGGGGCGATACGAAAGTGCACTTGGCGAGTACGATGGAAGATGATATGGTGGCGTCGTTGGAATCTATTTTAGAAAAGATTCGGTACTGCCTGTGGCTGTGCATTGCTTGCCTCGTTCTGTAAAGTTTCCGGTGTGGTACGTTTGCTATATTAATTACTCGAAACCACCTTCTACCTCTGAGGGCATGTTGCAATATAGACGTTGTCGTTCACTCACTGTTACACAGATGCGCAGCTAGGGCAATGCAGCTAGAGGCACGATATGGCCACCTTGACATTGTTCGCTATCCCCATGCTCACAACAGTGAATGTACTACAACCAACGGGGGCTTTGCGTTTAGTTGTGGAAATGGGCATTTGGAAGTGTGATATTTTTCTTCACATCCATTATCCAAAACTGGATCAACCGCCTCAAAATGGCGTTGATGGGTGCCGCTAGACAAAATTGACTGGCTGTGGAGGCGTACGTATTGGACGTGCTGGGGAATGCTGTTCATGGCTCGACTGTGGAGATCGATGCATCAACACTCAAGTGCAATCGGGAAATGGTGAGCCAATGAAGGCAGCCGCATTCAGCCCCCAAAAGGCTGCACGTAGCCCTCCTCGGTGACATAAGCGAGGATGAACGAAGGAGACGAGTTTTGGTGCAAGTCGACTTTGTATTCGATTGCTCTGTTCTAAATGTGTACATATGGACTTTAACTTTTGGCAGGGAAAACACTTCGCAATAGTAAGTTCACTTAGTTACTTTCCGTACTACAGGAAGCTCGCATTTACACCCATATTGTCCTTACACTTTCACAATGATGTTCAATGGCAGAACCTATTTCAATCACCCAGCAATCTATGTACCGCGCTGGAGAGGGCAGTATCGACGACTGCGTGTTTCGCGAGTCATAGAACAACATGGTAACTGAATAAATATTATCCTATATTTCGGTTAATATTGTTATATACCGGTATTCTCAACCCAAAATGCGTCGATAGCGTTGGCATACACTTGAGCTGCAACCACATCGGCGGACTTCCCGGTGGATTCCGCCACGACTTCCACGGCCATTTTCACGGCCACGGGGTCGTTCAGTTCAAGATCCAGCAACACAGCCATGGCGGATGAGCCAAGCACCGATGGCCGTTGGTCTGGGGCGTCGGTCTCGAGAAGCAGCCGACTCGATGGCACGGCGGCAAATGTGGAGCGGAGTTTATCAGACTGCACCATGTCTACACATTGTCTGGCTGTGAAGGACACGTAAACGGGGAAAGGCAGCTTCGTGAATGCTTTGACCATGTCCGCAGACCCGGAGTAGGCATGTAAAATGGCATGCGGCAACGATGGGGCGGCGGCCAGCAGGTCGAAGAGCTTCCCGTGCGCTGCCACGCAATGAAGGACCACAGGACGTCCGAGTTGTTCGGATAGTTCTAGTTGTTCGCGGCATCGCTGCTCTTGGACATGGAGTGGGACTTGTTTGCCGCGCCGTGACTTGCATAACCCGATTTCGCCCACCTGCATGACAAGTTGGTCAGAACGAGGTCGCCACAAAGTGAAGCGTTTCTCGACGTAGATAGCTACTCCATGTAGGTATACCAGTGCAGAGGGGTATCGTTGGAGTGTGGTTCGGAGGGAGTCCAAATACGATGGCGATGCATCGCCGGCGTACCACGGATGCAACCCAAATGCCGGGACGATCTTAGGTGTCGGCGACGCTATGTCCTGGACGAGGGATGGGAAGTTGTTCCATTCATCTTCATTGCATGAACACGTGCATATGTGGGTCAAGCCATGCTCGGACGCGCGGCGCAAGACCTCTGGAAGAGACGTCCGCAGCCGCGGGTCCTGCAAATGGCAGTGCGCATCAACAAACCGCCCCGTCATATGATGGAATTATTTATCCGGAATCGTGGAACCATAAACCGGATATGCCCTGCCATACATACTGTACTACTTCGAGGTACTACTGTAGAGAAATCCTATACATTGAACATTCTATAGTATAGTGTGTCCTAGCTTAACTTTTATGTGTTGATGAATTCACATTGCAAGGTGCAGCGTTGCACGGTGAAACCATCATCCGGTGTACTAGTATATGCGATACAGTACAGATGCAAAGTCAAAGAAAGGGGGGGTTGGGAAAGGGAATTAGAATTCCGCTGTCGCAGATCCCACGGCCTCCTCGTCGCTGCTTTCGTCCGCCGCATGGGAAAAGTCCCCCAGGGCTTGCTGAAACACATCTAGCGCCGCGCTCGAGTCACCTTTTGCGTACAGGACCTTGCCAAGCATTGTCAATATCTTTTGCTTCGACTCGTCCAAACTCATCGCCAACGCCTAGAAATAACGTTAACATCATCAATCCACCGCAAAAGTTAGTTGGCCCTCAAAAATACTATATATATATATGTCAAATCGATTCGAAACTGGAGCTTTCAGCAGAATCATCCAATGTGTTTGGAGAATCGATTCAAGAACCTCCTGGGCCAATCAAATCACGTCATCTCGAATATATTCTGCCAATCCAAACGTTTGACCCGTCCGCATTGGGCAAAACCACATATATACTAATCTTTGTATAGTATAGTGTGTACAAGCTTAAATACGATCAAATAGATTCGAAAGCTCTGACTCTCAAGTGTGAAATCATGCCCAATATATCGTCCAAACAAAATACCATACTAACCTTTCTCAACGCATCTTCGGCAGCGTCTTCGTTCTCTATCGCATGTAGCAACCTCCCCAAATCATACCAGGCCCCGGCCGTGGGCTGGTTCGCCAAACTCTTGCGCAGCGCGTCTATCGCTGCCGCCGTGCTTCCTTTATCGGCCAGCGCTACCCCTATATGTTGATCCTTCATTTAGCTCCAAATATACACTTTTTAAGTGAACGAATACGTCGACATATATACAATTATCCAGCATGCACGAATGTATATATATATGAATCGATGCAGTACCAAGCAAATGTTGGGTTTGCGCAACGTCCACTACGGTGCCAGAGGCATGCTGGGCCTACATTCATATCATTTCATGGTGAACAAGCCATGACGTGGCAGCCCCAGCGAAGAGTACCTGCGGCCAATATTCAGTGTGTTGTTGCTGGGAACGTTGCTGGCCTTCGATATGCGTTGCTAGCAACTGCTCCTGCAACATCGCCTTGGTACGGTTCAACGTGTGGATCGATTCCGTCAACAAGTCAATGTCGTGCGACGACTCGGACGACGTTCTATGATTCAACCCATCAAAGCTATTTAAACCAAACAAATATGATATTGTGGATGATTCGATACAAATGTCCAGACCCCATCGAATCACGAAGAATCGAAGCGATGATTGGCTAATCCAATTTTGAGTGGATTTGATTGGCTCGTTTTACAGAAAGGACCAGTATATTCAACCAATCCGATCTTCAGCGTGATTATTCCATATGATAACCACGCGAATGGTGGAAGTTTAGTTCGAATATTTACAATAATAAATGAACTTTCATTTTCGTCTCCAAATGTCCAAGCAACCAATGAAACTCAAAAACCAAACCACCAACACATGCAAGAAGACACTTATATAATACCCGACTATACAATTATCCAGCATGCACGAATATATATATATATATATATATCGATGAAGTACCAAGCAAATGTACCAAATACACAAAATGCATATATGTGACAAGGGGATGTGACAAGTGGATGTCCGTCCCCCTAGGCATTCCGTACATCTGTCTCACTGGTGCCACACATGATTGGTCCACATTAGCAACTTGCTCCCAAACAATAGACCGTTCTAGTGAAAAGCTAGTACCTCGACGGGCGGGTGGCGTCGGATGCGCGGTCGGCCTCGGGTTGCCTAGGATGCTGCAGCAAGAACGCGGCCTTGTGTGCCAAGATGCTTCGACTGCTAGATGAGGAAGATTTGAGGAAGTCCTCGGTCTGCGATCGAATGCGGCGGACATTTCGGCTCGACGTGAGCGTGAGAGAGCCGACTCCGGGTCCGTCCGGGTTGAACTCTTCGTAGCACGCCGCGCACACACTAGACATGTCCACGCGTGAGCGTCTGATGGATGGGGGGGGTACTGTAGTAGCATGCTTTGTTCAAGTGGAACCAACCACGTACGTACCGCTGCAGCGACTGCAGGCCGAGGTTGGGCAGCGCCATGCGACCGCGAGAGTGCGCGTTGCACACGGATACGCCGCAGCCGCGGCAATGATGGCGGGACCGAAACGGACCGAACTTGGCTTGGCACACATGGCATGCTTTCTCGTGCTGCCACCGGGGAGGCAAGTGCACGTTGGACATCGTGCTGCCTCCATATTGGGACTCGCCAAAGCTGCAACTGCTCGAGCGAGATTTGGACACGACAGACTCCATTGAGATGCGGCACGGGGCGTCGTAGTTGATGTGGAGGACGTCGCAGAGCTCGGGCGAACTCGCCAGTTTGCGCGCGAGGTCGCCGGGCGTGTCGCCGTGGGGAGTGCGCACGTTCAAGGCCGCTGGGTATGCCTGAAGGATCATGTCGACGATAGGAACGTCGATCTCGGCTTTCACGGCGATGTGGAGTGGCAACAGGCCCGCTGTGTTCTTGGTTTGAGCTCCGGTTGGATGCAAATCTAGGAGCGTCTGGACGACCGCGGCCGTGACAGACGGGTCCGTGCATGACCAGTGAAGCGGCAGCATCCCGTAGTCGTCGCACTCTTCGGCGCTGGAGGGGTATTCGAGCAGGAGGGCATGCAGCGCCGTCCACGCAGACCGCTCGGCGAGTTCAATGGCGGGCAGGCTCATGATGGAATACCAGTAGAAAGGTTGTTCGTGCGCCGTCGACACTCAGAATAAGTGGGTGCAACAATGGGACATACCGGGCTGGGGTATTCACGTTTAAACCATTTAACGTCGCGTGATAAATGCGTTTTAAGGAGAATTACCAGCACTCTTGCCGACAGAGGCATAAAAACACCGTCTAATCATATTTAACGCATAGCTGATACGCCTGGGACAAAGGTTGCAACTAATTTGTTGATTGCGGTAGAGGGCAAGGAGAGATTCTCCCCCGCGCACGTCGCAGGGTCATGTTTCATGCCGCACGGTATGAACGTGAAGTAGTGTACGCTCCATAGAAACGCACATGTAAGTCTTCCTAACGTTCGTCCAAGAAGCCATAGGGATGAAATGCTTGAGTTGGGCTGTAGCCGGTTCGTGTGGTTGAAAGTGACCAGTGCTACGATCTGGCTCGCTTCACGCCACCATAAGGTACCATCAGGAATAATACAGTAATGCGCACACAAGTGTAACCGACAAGTATCTACCTGCGTGGAGTAGCTGCTGCACTGGTTTCAATTGTCTTTGTGTTATGGTGTCTGAGGACGGAGCGAGGACGGCGGCACGTGATTGGTTCGCGAACCGACGCACTGTTATATTCAACCACGATGCGCCTCGTCATCGTTGCTACAACGTCCAAAAATGTTCTCGCCCGCCAAAGCTGAGAGCTTGCTCTTCCAGACCACCTCTGGGCGAAAGCCACTCCACCACCATGACACAGTTGCGTTTCGTCTGCCGCGGCTGACTTGTGGCGACCTCACCAACCTGTTTTGTATGCTCGTGGCACTGGCTGGACTCGTCATACTCGGTTGCAGCGGGGACTACACCCTCGTCGGCAAAACACTAGCGCTAGTAGGCGGCTGTGGACTTGGAGCTGGCATGATGAACGCGCTGTTTGTGCATTTACTCTTTCGACGCGTGCGCGGGTGCGTCGGTGCTGGTGTGTTCCATCGACAGGCGAAAGAGATTGCCATTCAGCTGCAGCGCCTCGTACATATGCTGCATTATTTTCGCATTCACAGGACATGTTTAAAGCTGCTTAACGTTACGTAGATGGTCCACACGTTCTTCTCCCCGACGACGTTGGCAGGGTACGCAAAGTCGTTTGACTCGAGGCAAGGCGCCGTCACCGCCACCGTCCGGTCACGTCTGGACCAACCCGATTCCCACATTGCACTTGTGAATGCGTTTACCAGTGTCGCATCCACGCCCAGCGGTACGATATATATACAGTATATCGAGCGAATCACTAGTATTTACAAGGGCTTAAGATGGCAACAGGTGCAGTGTTGAATTCGTTTGCGGGCATGTTTGGTGGGATCGAACCCATGGTACCGAAGATCAGACCGTTGGTAATCGCCCTCGCGGCTGAGTGGGATCAACAGGTTAGGGGGGGGGGTTGTTCTGGTCTTTTTTGTCATGGTATTGATAATACTAAATGGACCCATTGCCCTTTGTTTGTAGCACCCATCGTTACTGTCGCGAATCCAAGCTGTGACGGGGGCGTCGTCGGAAGATGTAGTCCTGCAGCGCCTTTCGCAAGAGATCGGCAACTTCCTCCATACACGGGCAATGAGACTCGAGCCGGCGGAAGTGGCAGCAATGCTGCAAACCCTCGTCGCGCCGCATTTAACGTGGATCGTCGTGTGGGGCAATGTGTTTGGGCTGGTTCTGGGTGGCATCGTGGCCCTCTGCACCCTTATTATGTCGCCTTCGCCCCCCTAAACGACTGACTGCACGTGGGCCTCCAACACCTTGGGCTGCTTCTGTACCCTTATATTTACGCCGTTGTTTGACGATAGGATAACATGCGCAAGAGATGTCACTGTACAAGTCAATGTGATGTTCCACATGCAGTACAATATTATTATTATGTGCAGAATTCTAGGTCCAATCTATCTAAACAGGTGCGTCGAAACGGTGATGCCATAGGCAAATGAGGTCGGTGCTTTGTTGGGCCCATCTACGTTGGGTGGTGGCGTCCAGGGACCTTCGTTGTGGGGACCAGCAACTGTTCTGATCCGCTGATAGCCGGACGGTAGTCGCTCCACTCGGTCGACCAGACGATCGAACGCAATTCTTGTCGGCTGCTGCTGTTGGCGTTGCTTTGATAAATACACCCACCCCGTCGTCGGCGGGTTTGTATGAGCCTTCCACGACACTTAGGCTTCGGATGCGATGTACTCCGCTCGTTGGGGTAGCTGCAACCGGCCTACTATGTCTACCGAGGGAGCAGATTTTGCATACTCGAACGGCCACGGCAGGGCCTCCACCTCGACCTCGTAATGTCCACACTCTGGTGCATTTCACGCACAGGACGAGCCCGCATTTACGACAGAGGTCGCTCGGCACGAGCAGTCCAAACTTGGCGCGGCAGTGGGCGCAAGTGTGGCCGAAGTGGCGAGGGGTAGCCGCTAGGACGGGCGGGAGGGGGGTTAAGCCAAGTCGGTAGCCCCGTAGTAACCCGTCCAGCTGGGCCATAGCCTTGGCACGTCGTTGAAAGTCGAGTTTGACCAACAGATCGCCGAGGGGATTGTTGTGCAGTTTGCCGTTAAAGTCGAGTTGCTGCACTTGTGTCACGTGAATGTAATCCGGTCGGGTTGAGCTGGCGATAAATACAAACCCGCCGAAATGGATGACCCCGCGAACGACGTCCATGGCAACTCCAACGTCCGGGCAACAAGACAGCGCCACCGACGCAAATGCTCGGACCCAACCCTGTCGGCCGTCGTCCAAGTTGAAGTGCGCGTGCGTCTACACACCAAACAGTGTCACAGCCACTCAATGTTCGATTTGGGAGCCTAATGTGTTGTGGTACCTCGAGGAAGCACCAATCCCTAAACTTGACAATCGATTGCCGTTTGAAGGGCAACACACACGGAAGCTCCGTCACGACGTAGTGTACACCAATGTACTGACGTGGCGTGTTGTCCAGGCAGTACAGGCGTCGACCGTCCACCGCTTGGAATTGATGCGGGGCGTGGCATGCGCGGAAGTTGTCTGCGTCGGCAACGTCCGCCTTGAACATACCAGCTACGTTGTCAACTGAACCGAACAACTCGGTCGTCCACGCTTCTGTCCGAGTGCCCAACGGAGCTTGGGCGTCGGTGCCTTTGAACATTTGGACTCCGTCGACTGTCCTCTTGGCTCGAACCCAGGAAATGGACGAGTCTTGTAACTCTGAGTGGCGCACCTGTTCATTAACACACCAATAAGCCACCAGTCTTGATAGGTACATGTAGTATAGTTGGATGTACCATACCAATTTGGCCACGGTCGCATCGGCGAGCGCTTGGAAGTGTTCCACTTGGGCTGGTGTCAATTGCGGACTTCGAAACGCTAGCTCTGGAACTGACGACCGGTCGTCGTCACTTGGTTGTTGGTATGTCATTATGGACGGCAATTGAGCTATGGCCCAACAGCATGTACCGCGGCGCCCGATTATATTGTCACTTCATTCCAGCACTTTGGATCGCAAAACTTGACATTTTTACATGTAATGCCTGTCGCGACCAAATGCTCAAAACTCGCGCCGCCACTACTTTCGGCATATTCAGGGTGTGACTAGCTCCATATTTCAGATATTATATGCAATATTAAGCTTAATACTTATAAATACATAGGAAACACAAGTTTAACATAGTACTTTTACTTTCTTAGAATGAGTGACACCTCAATTGGTCTCTTTTTCGATGGAGCTTGTGGATGGTCAGTTCGAGACCAGTCGACGAGAAGGTCGCCATACTGACGCAGAGAGTGAAATGACGTTCAGCGTTTAGGACGACATGGAACGGTCTATGAATCAAACCAACAGCTTACGAGATGTACTATGTACCAGAGTAACTAACAGGCAGGTTGGCATCCGCTGATTAGCTTACGGTCAACACACCTGTGATTTCAACTTAACTTACCGGCAGGATACCCGCCGATACTGTATGCAGTCCTTCGGCTTATTGATGCACAGCTCTGAATGTAGCTGTGTTGGCAATCACCTTCGTAGTTGGTACAAGCTCGTTCCGGCTTGCCCCGAATCTGGCCCGAGCCCAAATGAGTTTACGACGTCGACTTCTGTTTCATCAAAATGGCCCCATCGTTGCAGGCACTTCACCGCAAGCAACAAGTATGTTGCTGGGGCTATGAACAGTACATTGGCGTCGGCTATAAGCGATTGTGAGGTGCATGATCTGGTTGGTACAATTGTACTGTAGCTTGTACATATATATACAGCGAGAATGCCACAGGCACCAACCTATTAGAACATGTGTTTGCACTCGATGTCTAGTATTGTGACCAATGACAATGCACTTTGCACCAAAGTACACCGATTTCGCCTGTCATTTACAAGTTCGAAACAACAACACTCGTGGCCATCGAACGAATCGTTCACTTCGGAATTGGTGCTCTACTACATATATACGTACCAGGTCAACATGGCCGTCAAGAAGCTATCGTACTTTGACAAATTGCCTCTGCCACCCAAATACTTCAAATGTCCTCCATTGTCCCCCGACGAAAACAAGCACCTCCTCTTTCTAGCCGACAGCATGTGCATGGATGTTGTACGTCCTGCCATCCTCCAGCATGTCACATCAACGACAAATATATAAACACCAAGTCGCTGACCGTTCCATCATGTATGTATATATATGTAGGTGGATTACGCCACAATCGATGGCACTGGGCCGCTTGAATGGACGGTGGAAGCCAACGACTGTGACTTGGTCACGTACAAGGCGACCGATCCAAACGCCCCTCCTGGCACTCGATCGTGGCTGTGGACTACTCAGGTGCAAGGAACGTTAGCCGAAGTGGCAGATATGTTCAACCCTGCCGGGCTGGACGACCCCGCCGCCTACCGGGAACACTGCCACGCGTTCCACATGGAGGCGCTGGATGGGGTTCGATTGTATTGCTTGGAATCTCCTCCTCAAGGGGACACCGTCGGGGGGCAGTACGTGGGGGTCCACTGGACCGTGAACGAACTCCCCGGACTCATCAAGAACAAGGACGTGTGCTTTGTCAAGAACCGCGACTGGTGCTTTTTAGAGGTGCTACCCCCCCCCTCACGCTTGCAATCTCCAGCATATCATAAGAGGTCGTGTTTGATGGGCTTTTGATTTAGTCCCATGCCCCGATTGTGCTGGGCGACGGCCGCCGCGGGTGGGTGCGCGCGCTGTCGTCGGTGGAGCTGCACTGTTGTCCAGATTTGAAACCATCCCTCGGTTTTGTGCGCGCCAACTACCACCGGTCCGGCTTCGTGTTTGCCGAGAGCCGCGACTTCCCTGGGTACTTGGACGTGACGCAGCTGCAACAGATCGACTTTCGAGGCACCCTGACCGACTTGTTTGCGTCCATCGAAGTGGCGGCTCGGAAGCGGGACATGCGAGACGTAGACCACAAGCTACGAGCCCACCGGCTGAGCCAGGTGACGTTCTTGGCCGAGCACCAGCTCGTGACGTGGCAGTCCCGCAGCAAGTGCCACGTATGTCGCACCAAATTCGGATTGTTGTTGGTGCACAAACATCGGTGTCGAAAGTGTGGCGAAGTCGTGTGCGCCAGATGTAGCAAGGTGTGGGCGATCAAGGTCGCGAGCATCCACTCCAACGTCCGCGTGTGTTCTCCGTGCGCCGTGTCCTTAAAGTACATCGCGCCGTCGTCGTCGTCATCGCTCGCGTCGCGCGGGGTGCTTCGCCGGGGAACGAGTACCTTTGCAGCGCTTACGCCCCGACAGTCGAGCGACATGGACGAGACGGCGTCCATGACGTCAAGAGCGTCTGAGGTGTCGAGTGTGTCGGGCGCGAGGCTGCGAACGACCCCCCGAACGCCCCATGAGACCCACACCCCACAAGCAGCGACGCCCCAAGCAACGCCACGCCGAAGGCGACGGGTACAGGACATAATACCACCAGTGCCCACGTGGCCCCGCAGTATTGGCGAGTGTAGTCGGGGTGACGAGGTTGAAGAGGACGACGATGGGTTTTCGAGGTACAGCGACACGACGATTGGAGGAGGTGGAGGGGCGAAGGACGGCGCGGTGTACGCAACTTCACCCCCCTCTTCGACGATGTCACATCACCACGACATGATCAAGGTCGACTTTAGTCAGTGGTCCGAGTTTTCGACCATGGTGGCGTAAATATAAATACACCACATTGTACATATGTACTGACGTAGTAGTACTAACGTTAGTAGTACTAGTAGTAAATCACAAAATAAGGGACGTTCGACGATGACCAAACACTAAAAGTCGTCGTTTCGACGGAGTATTTACCGATAAATTATACTTCGTACACCATAACTAACAATTGGTTTCCAAGCAGCAGTAATCCATCCATGAACACATATTTTGACGGAGCTAGAGGGAGATGTCTTAGCGATGACTAGTGAACGGCAGACTGCCTATTCTCGTGAGGGCGGAATACTACTGCATTTCACAATACCTTATGGACTGCAGGTCTTGGATCAGAACGAGAGCTACGACGGAGCACTTGCTCGCCCTTTTTGGTCCAGCTCTAGCTCTTCGTAACGTTAACATCCACGAGTGTCTTCGGTGTCAAGTTCATATTGCGATCGTCATGCTGCATGGTGCTACAGTGTATGGGGAAGAACGAAACATGGTACAGTGATCCATTCTGTGCCATTTGGCAATTCATGTTGACGCCCTTACGAATGCCATATTTTACTGAAATTTGGCGCAAAAGTCGCGAAAATACTGTTGACATGCTAAAGTGTTACACTTGTACAGCACGTCTACATGTGCTAAAAGTTCTCCTTAGCCAGGTCAAGAGCGGTCGATCACGCACTTACCAAATGTATGCGAACCACAGTCATTACGTGATGGTATGTATTTTCTAAGCAACCTTCTTAGTTGCCAGCTCACTTAACTGGTCTTGAAGCAAGAACGATGACACTGATCTAGGTTTTAGCTATTCCAGAAATCATCGCGGGCGGTGTGATCACGTTCGTGGAACCGTGCGTCCGCCAACATGATCGGGCCTTGGGTCGAATACACGGCGTCATCTTCAAACCCGACGCTTTGCAAGAGTTGCTGATGCTGCTTCTTTCCACTAATCCCTCGCTTATGTTGTGATCCAATATCGTAGAACTCAATGCGCGAAGCCAGAGGTTGGCGGTATGTTGGTTGACTGTGAGTGGACGGGACGCCCCTGTGCGGGTCCGTGGGATCGCCGATGGTCTGGCGCAAGGGCTTGTCACCTGCGTCGGTTGATCCGTCCCTTCGGAGGAGGTGGGGGGCCACCATGGCCGCCGGCGCCGACTTGACCGCGTCCATCGCGAACGTATGCGGCGCCACAAGGCCGAGCGCACATGCCGAGCACGCGCGAACGGGGGTGTCCGACATGCTGAGGGTCCACTTGCTGCTGCAGCTGTGGCACACCACCTACACATATATTATCACGAAAAGGGTCGAATATATTCATATATTTCGTGCTCATGTTGCAACGATTAGGGTCCTCAAAACGTAATAGCGTTCGTTAAGCATATATAAATTCATTATACATGTACCCTTAAGCATATATAAATTCATTATACATATACCCGCCGGTATGGAATAATTGGGAAATTGGTAGCAAATCCTACCAATTTCCCAATTATTCAGCCCGATTCGATTCGTAACACCGATTCACAAATCTCACCGCGAAGTTTCATGAAGTAAAACGAAAAAAAGGAATGCAGCCAATCAGCGACAAGCATTTTCAGATATATTGACCAATGGGAAATTCGACCCAAGCAATACTATTAATAATAGTAACGTGGGGGACGTCATATATAATAAGATAAAGAAATACTTCGAAGTACAATACATCGCGGCATCCTTCGTACTGTAGTTGCAAAGTAGTACTACATCAACCATATGTTAAGTGTTGTTACCTCGCCACACTTGCGACACCAGGCTTTTCGCAGGAGCGGCCCAAACTTTTTGCTGCAGAGGTAGCACCGCTGGCGGGTGGCCTTGTCCACGAAGTCCCACGCGCCGACGAGCGGGCCCTGGCTCAGCCGGCTCTCTCTTAGGAACGTGTGGATGTCGCTGATGCCTCGAATGCGGCGGCGGACGCCTGCCTTGACCACCCACGAAGGAATCAAACCTTTCTGGAACCCGCCATTCATGTTCGCTTGGAAGAGGAGCGTGCCGCGGAGGTAGCCAGGCCGATCGGACTCGACGAAGACGTGCCCCGAGCGGAAGAAAGTGCCGCGGACAACCCCGAGACTGGCTTGGAGGTCCGGGCAGCAGCGCAGCTCGGTCGAGTACACTGCGCGCACCCATCCACGCCGGCCATTTTGGTCAAACTCGTACATACTCTGTCATGATGTGAGGAGAAGGATGAGGCTTCATGGGAGGATACTACAGTACGTACTTCGAGAAAGCACCAGTCACGGTTGCTAAGTAGACCGCCACCTGGCATTTCATTGACCGTCCACTTGATGTTGACCGCTTTCAAAGGATGCGTTTCCGTGGGCCGGGCGAGGGTGTACAGGTTGTGCCCATCCAGCAGATCTGACGCGAATCGCCGCCGGAATTCCTTGTACAGGTCGGTGGTGTGCGTTTGGAACAGCGCCGCGACTTCGTCCACGGACGCTTTGACCTCGACCACCCCCGCGTAGCACAACACGTGGGACGGAAGGGTTGGGTCGTTGGATATGTAGATGTTGATGTCGGTCGATGCGGACTCGAGGGTCCATTGCAGCGGCCCTGTGGCGTCCATGATGCAGTGCGCGACCTACGCAGAGATGACAAATGTCCTGGACGTGCATGGTGGATGTACCAAGTCGATGGCGTTCTCACTCGCCGTATGCAGGTACTCTGCTTTCTCGGCCGGAGTCAGCATCGGGCATCGAAAGAAGTTGGCCGGGAGCGGGAACTTGGTCGGCGCCATTTTCGACAATGGCCAGCCAGCACGTATACCACCACGCAGCGCCAACATGTGGCACTTCAACTACCCAGAATGTCGCATTACAACGTTCGGAACACGTATCGAACACATTGACATTGGTTTCGATATGAGAATTAAAATGCTAGACTTCAACTGCACATCAGTCCTTCGACAGAGTTTCGCAAGGATGTGTGGCTATTTACTTGAAATGGAGTCACGGGGCTTCGTTTTACGCCGTAAACATATTGACAAGGCACTTCTGGGTTTAGTTGGTCGAATGCACTCAAGTAACGTGGGCTCGTTTTATATTCTCATGGATGTGTTCGAAACGCGTGTCGGACACCTCAATCCAAGCAATCATGTTTGAAACGCTGTGTCGTACCACAGGTGTACATTTTATACGCAATCCGTTCAAGGTGCATTTAAAAATAATATCAAAATAATGCGAATTTTGAAATTGAGTTTGCTTTTTTTGACACTTTGTGGTATAAATGGTGAAGTTGCAACGAAAATGGTGAAATTTCAATGATGATTGTTGACCCTATATCATGGCACAAGGACATGTTGGAGATGACAATGCTTACACACCCGAGTACATGTATGCGTGTACCTGCAGAAACATACTAGCGTTAGCGTTAAACTTACAAGTGTACTGCAGCATCGGTGGCAGGGTTGGTTGTATTACTTTATGCAAGCGAGTGCGCGAAGGTGCTTTTGCAAGATGTCGTTGGCGTTAAGTGGACGCCTGTGGACATTCACGATCATTGCACATGTGCTTCTTCTTGTTTGGAGACGCATTGGCGTTGGTATTGCGCTCCTTCTTTTGCTTCCATGTTTCCCGCCTTGCCTCGGCACTGCTGCTGCTGTCGTCGGAATCGGGCTCACTTTCACTGGAGCTTTCGCCAAACTCTCGTTTCTTGTGAAATATGCAGCACCCTACAACCAATCCATACACCTTAGAAGGACAGCTCGCTGTTGGTCAAACCAACGTACGTTTGGACTTCTTGCGGCCGAAGAACTCGTTGTCGATGGCCGTGGCTTCGTCAAATCGAACGTGTGGTCGAGGGTCAAGTCGTAGAACGTACACCTCCGGTCGAACTTCTGGCTCGGCGACTCTGGCGACCGTCGTCGTGGCAGTTGCAGGCGCCGCCTGCGGTCGTGTTGCCGTTGCTGTGTCCATAGAGTGCGAGCGCAGAAACGAAATATTGACTTCGAAAGGGACATACACTACTTATTATATTTCACAGGAGTACTGGTGATTTGATTTTTCAAATCAAACCCCCTGGCCTGGGATTGGTGGACATGACTTATCTTATAATCATAGCCAATGGCATCACCGTATTTTGTGTATTTTAGCCAATGGGCGCGTCCTTTAGTTTTGCAGGTGGCAGGTTTGCAATCGACGCTTCCCTCCTGCCGAATGAACCCACATCAGCAGCATCGCGGAGCTACGTTCCAGCAAGTCTTCCAGTGCTTGAGTCGTGAAGGCTGGTTCTCTCAATGGGGCATGTCCGGCATGAGCTACTTCAAGCCAGGCACAGTGGTTGGCACGGCTGTGTTCAACCAGAACGTCTTCGTTGGCGAAGCGAACGTCGAAATGTACTGGCGCCACTCAGGAGACTGGCAACGTGTGGAGCGCATGATCTTCCAGGCCCAACTGAACAACCACATGCACCAGAACCAGCTGAACCAACAACGACAGCACCACCACATGCAACAGCACATGGCGGCGGCCGCGGCCGCCGTTATGCCCCGCGGCATTCCCATGCCTGAACCTCCGACACCGTCGTCGTCCACGTCACTTCCGTCTGCCGCAGAACTATTGGACCAGCGCAACCGATCGCTGAATTACCCGTTGGACATGCTTTGCGACATCCTCGCTGTCGACAGGGACACCGCGACTCCCAACGGTCCTACAACGGCTACGCCACGGCAAACTAGACAGCAACAACAACAGCACCTTCATGAGCACCTGCATCACCACCTTCCCGGGATGCATCATCCCATGGGAGACCCCTCTCGCTTTCCCATGTTAGATCCATCGCATCCATCGTCGATTCTGTTTCCTCAATCGACCACCCTGCCACCAACGTCCTCCACCATGCACTTGCTCCCATCATCACCATCATCACCACCGCCCCCCCTTCCTTCTTCAGGTGACCTGGACCTCGTCGACCACCCCCCGATATCGTCAACCACTCCCTCTTCAGACACAGTAATACCATCTGCCACCCCCAAACCACCAACTCGACCGAAAAAGCGAAGTCGCAACCTGTACATTCGCCTAGATCAAATGAAAACTGTGCTGCGAAAGCACGGGTGGAAGTGGGTAGAGGGGCCAAAGGGGTTCATCTACTGCAAGCCCCACGTCCAAGTGACTGGTCGGGGCAAGTCGATGACTGGCAAAGACGGCGTCGACTTCTTTTCTGGCCGAGGGCCGTTTGAAACGTACGTCCGCAGCCAGAAGAGTTTGATGGAGCTCATCCAGAACGACCTCAAAGACAAGCACGACGGCGCCATCTTCTCCATGGACATCCCGCCCGAAGACCAGCTGTGTGCGCCGACGTACAAGGAACGCGCGGAACTCGCCCGAAGAAAGCAAATGAAAGAAAAACGCATGGCGGCTTTGACGTTGCGACGAAGTCTCCAAGTGGCCGCTGCGGCGACGACGACGACGCCTAGTAGTAATAGTACTACTACTAGTAGTAGTGCTGCGGCGACGACGACACCTAGTAGTAGTACTGCTGTTACTGTGGTGGCGGCTGCTCCTAGCCAAGGGACCAGTGCCGAAGCCGGCGATATCGACACGGATGTGTTCGACGTGGTTGCCACTACTGCTGCTACTGCGATCGAAACGGAGACCCCAGCGACGACGGACACCACCTTAGCAAGTGAAGGACATCAAGACCAAGAAAGGAATACTAGTAGCGAAGACGGGGTTCCGCCGTCAAATCCAGTCGAGTTGGGTAGTAGTACTAGTAGTAGCGTCGTCTCCACCACCGTCTTGTAACATGAAGAACTAGTAATGATCAAATCCTTGGGAACATCATGTATGTTGTATACAGTAGATGACCCCATCACTATATATTACAAGTATATACTATGAGTACAGTATACCACGTAATACCAACCTTGGATACTATGGTTTATATACAGTAATATCATTGTTGAATCAAAGCGTGGATGGCATTTGATAGCCAACTAACTAAAACTACTCGACCAAAGATTAACACACAATATGAACCCCCCTCCGATTGGTCAATCTGAAATTACTTGTCACTGATTGGCTACCCTCCTCGTATATTTAATGTATTTGCAAATTGGATGGTAAACCAATACTCGGTTGTTTCTTGTTAAATAGGTACATTATACTCGTAAGAAGGTCACACTAATTTCACAGAGTGAAACTATGGACACGGTACGTTACTTAGGTTGCAGGGGCGGCGGCGGGGGACTGCATCCGCACCGTGCGGCCTTGAGCATCGTATCCCATTCGTACGGTATGCATGAGCACATTTTCGAGCACGGGGACCTTAAATGGCAGAAATGGAAAGCTCAGTAGTCCGTACAGCGTACGGATCCAAAACATGAGCATCTGGCGCTCCCATGTCGGCACCACAACCACATTCACAACCAGCGCCAGTATCATCGTGATGCAAAACGTGATGGTTTCGTACCCCCACAGCTTCATGAGGTACCCGCCGCGGTCCATGTGCAAGATGTGGCCAAACATGTCTTGGTAGGTCGAAGAAGCAGACGAAGCCGCGCGAGGGGACGCGGGGGACGCCGGTCGATCCGTGTACGGGAGGTAGAAGAAGGCGACCCATACCAGCGCGATCTGGCCGAGAAAGAAGAGTGTATTCCACGGTGACAAGAGCGGGCCATCTATGAATCAATCATCGAGTTCAAGGAATGTTGGACTGTGAGTGAATGAATGTATTTGTCATACGACGACGAACCAACACGGGATACATGATGGGGTACATGCAATTGCAAATAGAAAATAGATGAAGAATGATATAAATGAATAAATAGATGAATGATGGATACCGGCGTGCCAATGCCGGCACTGTTTTGAATTGCACAACCTGGAAAACATGCAAGTACTACGATCGGGTAGATGCACCACTCATGCGTGTAAAGTCACGTTTTAGGACTATCAACGATACAAATAGATGATTGAAATTATAAATGAATACAAAGATGATAGAAAAAAGTCCATTTTAAGATCCAATTTAAGGTGCACGCGAATTAGCCAATCAATTCCTACAAAGGCAGTTTTTAACCTAACCGCCCAAAAAATATGCAAATGGGTATACAAAGACTAAGCTTAAAATGGTGCACCTTAAATGGACCTCTTGTTTTAAGCCGTTTCTGGACAAATTGATAATGAAGTATTGTCGATTTGATACAAATTTGGGGAGGGGGTGCAATCGAATCGCGCCAACCAAATTGATCCACAATCGATCTGATTGGTTGAATTTCATTGAGAAGGTGTTGATTGGCTAATAATTTTGAGCTCATCAGAGGTATCGATTTAAATTCCAACGAGAAACCACGCCACAACACGAAAATTCACTCGAAAGCACAATATAACAGGAATCATATCGCATTCATAACTCCCAAATAGGCCTGGATTTTGGCTTCATGTAACATATTCTAGAATTATAATCCGATACCTACGAGTCGAGTTACATGCCGCGTCTCGGAAAAAAAAGTGTTTTTAAATTGGACTTTTACGTACACTAATACAAATCCCCAACCATAGTACAACGAGAAACATAGATGGTAGACACTAAAAATAATATACAAATAGAGGATCAAACATAGAAACAAATGCACATCATCGGTATATAATATCGTACAGATGTCGCAACTGGGGCCATGGACAGTGCAATAGATGAAACGCACGATGCCGAGACAGGTCGCCCAAAGCCCGAGCGTGAGGAACTGGGTGGTTTTGAAGCCAATGATAAACTGACACAGTTGGTGCTCGTTCTTCTTGTCTTTCAGAACAAAGAGGAGGCACCACCACGCTTGCCCAACGACTGGAAGTAGCCCGATGAACGTGAGAGCCCACCAATATGGGTTCTTAAAGCATCGCCAGATCGAGTGATCATATGGAAACAGATTGTACAAGATCATGGCGCGCGTGCGGTGCCAGCGTTCGTGGCATGCCTCCATCAACGTCTACCATCCATCATGGACATACACACAAGGGTGTTACATGAAGAAGGCAGTTGCGGAGATGACGACGGGAGGGGATGTACCTGTGGATGGTCGGGAGGCGGCCGAAGAATGCCGCCGCCGGTGGAAGCCGGAGGATTGGAATTTGTTGTGGCCACAAACAAGTCCTTGGTCTTTCGAGACAGCTCCACCTTGATATCGGGCAAAAACTGGTCGACAGCGACGTCAATATTGGCCTAGACTCAATGCACCTGTCAAATGTGACTGGAATCGGAGTGAATGGGACCTGAAGGTACAGCGGCATGTCCTTGTCCTTGATGGCTTCTTTGAGCCGTTCGGCAAAGAGATCCAACGCGCGCTCGAGGTATCGACGGACAGCACGGTGCATGGCGTCCTGCATGCCGCCCTTGGTATCAACGGCCATTTCGAACAGCTTGTTCCCGACGAGGCTCAACGTCGATCGCCGGCGGGGGGCGGCAGGAGGCAAAGGAGGACTTGGCGACGGGGGTGACGTCAATGTCATCACGTTGGCACGTGTGACCACGGACAAGGCATGCAAAAGCTGCGGGAACGGAAACTCTTGGGGGTATCGTTGCGAGTACAGTTGCATTTGCGCCACCGCTACAGACACGGGAATCGCCGACTCTACGGACACTGTGGCCGAAAGTTCATCCCAAAAGGATTTGATGCGCGCGCGCTGCACGATGGAGAGGTGTGTCCCATTCAATGCAGTGTTGAGTGATGTCATGGACACCGTCGACGACGTTGCAGCAATCGTGGTGGTGGGGGTGTCCGACGCTCCATGCGTCAGTAATGGAGCTCCTTCCGCGGATCCACTGTCGCCATTCTCATCCTCCTCTTCATCGACATTTTGAGTTTCCATGACCAAGCTAAACACGGCGATGCTGGCAGAGAACGCCGCCGCGCCGCATGCCGCCTGCAGTACCCACCGCTGACGAAACATGGTTTGGAGCAGTATTCGGAAAGAAATGATTTATCCGGAGGGGACATTTCGAGCGTGATATCTTATTCAATCTCACAGTCAATACCAGTATACGAACTAACTATGACCAGCACTTTTTTGCGTTTTGATGAAAATCAGGCCTAGATTTCTAAATTTTGGGTCAAATTTCACGGAAAGTTTGATACAACATATGTACTGCGAGGAGCAACATCGCCGCATTCACGCCTTCGCCACGGGCCACTTGTCCATTTTCAGGAACCTGCCATACCAGCACCATGCAGCACAGCGATTGTCACATGAACTTTGAAGAGCTGTCGCTGCACAGCATTCGTACGACCGAGAAGGACGAGCAACTTCGGATCATCGGGGAGACCGACGATGCTGCTGCTGCGACGAAAAGTGATAGACGACAAAACACCTCCACGGCTGCGGAGGGTAGCAGCGCTATCGATCCCACCGTCAGTGCCAACCATCATGCCGTCGTTATGCTCACTCTCCTTTCTAGTTGACACGCCTGATCCATGATGTGCAGTCCCCTGATGTGGATTTGCAGCTTTCAGCCCTTACGAGCATTCGAAAACTGCTGTCCAATGGTACTTCTCGACCTCTTCTTTGCGTATATAACTCACTCGAGTCGTAGTCCCTCCTTGTCAAGCCTTGATCACCCGCGAAGTTGCTGCGTTGCTCACAGCGTTCTTGGCACACGACCACCTTTGACGCCATCAATTCGAAGCCGCGTGGGGGTTGACCAACATGGCATCCGGCACGTCCGACCAAACCCGCCTTGTCGTCGAATGCGACGCCGTCCCGCTGCTCGTTCGCCCGGTCATGTCCATGAACGATAAAATCTGCGATCAAGTGATGTGGGCAGGCAATATCGCAGGGGACTCCTCCGTGTTGCGGGACTTCGTGCTCGAAGCTGGCGGCATGCTGCCGCTGCTGCACCAAATCCACTCGGATGAAGTGTCGACTAGCATGCTCAAGAATGCCACGTGGGTGCTGGGTAACTTCTGTCGTGGCACGCCTCGTCCGCGCTTCGAGTTGGTGCGCCCGGCCCTTTCGACGTTGTCGCACTTGCTTTCATCCAACGACCCAAACGTCGTCGCAGATGCGTGCTGGGCGTTGTCATACTTGTCTGACGGGCCGACCAACAGCATCCAGAACGTCCTCGACACCACCGGCATCGTACCTCGCTTGATTCAACTGCTCGCTCATAAAGACAAAGACGTCGTATATCCAGTGGTGCGCACGCTGGGCAATATGATGACAGCAGGCATGGACGTGCAAGTTCAGACTCTGATTGACCAAGGGATGTTGCCGCGACTGCTGCCGTTGTTTCACATTCGAAAGGAGAACATTGGCGAGGGAGAGTGCGGGACAGTGCGCACCCTCTCGGCTGGCAGCATGCCGCACATCCAAGCGATCGTCGATGCCCACATCGTTCCCCCCATGGTAGGGTTGCTCACCACGGGCCAGTTCAACATGCAAAAGGAAGCGGCGTGGGTCATTTTACACGCGACGTCGTGCGGGTCGCGAGTTCAGACCCAATACCTCGTGGAGCAAGGTACTAATTACCAGCTGTGCTGCAATGTTGTGGTCAAAGTCAAGTGGTGGTAGTACTAGTAGTAGTAGTACTAGTAGTAGTGTTGGATTTGTGTTAGGCTGCTTGCGGCCGCTATTGAAACTGGTGGGGTCCATAGATGCCATGGTTGTGATGGTGTGTCTGGAGGCGGTGGAAAACACGTTGGATGGAGTGACGAAACTGCAGCAATTGCAAGCCCACAACAACACTGGTGCATGAATCATTGTTGTGAATCATGCGTTTAACAATAGTGTAGAGGTGACACAAAAATCCGTTGAAATCCTTGGCAAGTGCTACGTAGTACTTCAGTTATGGCGGACAAGGCAAACAAAAGCCATGATATTGTTAACAGTAAGTCGAAACTGGAGCTTACATTGTTACTGTAGGGGAATCGATTAAAGAACCGCCTGAGCCAATCAACTCACGTTATGTCAAATTTCTGCCAATCCAAACGTTTGACCCCTCTGCATTGGGCAAAACCATATATATATAAGTAAGATTAAATAGGATGAAATATATTCGAATGCTATTTGGTGAAATGACTCGCAAGTCCAAATTTAGGTGAAATACACAATAACATGGTGGAAAATACAACCAGGTCCATGGATTAATGAATGGGTTTTTTAAACTCTTTGGTGTGGTCCCATACAAACGAGAGGTACCTACTGTATACTTACAGTTACTGTAGTATCGGGATTTCCTTGTGAGGTGCTCACAAGTGAGTTTTCATTCAACGAATTTCCTTGTGACATCACCACTCTGTCCTGTGAGCTGTACCAACCTCCAAGAAACGTGAAATGTATAGATTATACTAGTACAATCATCTACATATAAATCATACAATTCTCAAAATTATACAATCATCTAAATATCAAATCCGTTCTTACGGAGCGACGGCGTTCTGGACGACGAAATCCACGCCGTCGGTCGTTTTGGACGCCACGACTTGAACATGGGCCTTGGACGTGAGTTTGCCAGCCAAAATCAACCGACTCAGCTGCGTAATCACGTGCTTTTCAATGTATCGCTTCAGAGGTCGAGCGCCATACTGGGGGTCGTAAGCTGCCGCCAAAATCGCATCCAGGGCGGGCGTCGACATGGAAATCGTCACTTGGTGGCTGTCGCGGAGACGGTCTTCTGCCGATCGGAATTGCAGCTTCACAATCTCGCGCAACTGCGCCTTGCCCAACGGCTCAAACACCACCACGTCGTCCAGACGGTTCAGCAGTTCCGGGCGGATCGTGCGCTGCAACGTGCCTAGCACCAACTGCTTCTGCACTTCAAATTGGGCGCGACTGGGCTCGTCAATCAACCGCGGCTTCTTCTTTGGACTTTGCAAGCCCGTGCCATTCAACGACAACGGCGATGTGTTCTCTGGAGATGGAAGCAAAAACTCGGCGCCAATGTTCGACGTCAGTACCACCACCACGTTCGTAAAGTCCACCGATCGCCCGTGGGAATCTGTCAGGCGGCCTTCGTCCAGCAATTGCAGCAACACGTTGAGCACCTTGGGGTGAGCCTTTTCAATCTCGTCTAGCAATACCACGTTGTACGGGTTGCGGCGAATGGGTTCGGTCAGCTGGCCGCCTTGGTCGTCGTAGCCCACATAGCCAGGAGGGGCACCGAGCAATTTGGACACCGAGTGCTCTTCCATAAACTCCGACATGTCGATGCGCACCATGTGCTTTTCCGAGTCGAACAATTCCAGCGCCAACGCTTTCGCCAACTCCGTCTTGCCCACCCCCGTGGGGCCCAAAAACAAAAACGACCCCGTGGGTTGATCGCGACGACTCAAACCTGCACGGGAACGCAAAACGGCGTCACACACGGCTTCCACGGCGCTGGCTTGCCCGACCACGCGTTGATTAAGGCGATCAGCCAGGTGCAAGAGGCGGTCGCTGGCATTCGTGGTCAGCTTGTCGACTGGGATGCCCGTCCATCGAGCCACGACTTGAGCAATCTGGTCTTCGCGCACCACTTCTTCCACCAGTCGATTCGCTTGAGTGTCGTTGGCCTTTTCCGTCTCCAGTCGTTTCAAAGTTCGCTCAACATCGGGAATCGCATAGTACTTCAAATCCGCCACCTGCGCCAAATCGCCCTTGCGCTCGGCCTGGCTCACCTTTAAGTGCAACGCGTTCAACTTGTCCTTGAGGCGGCGAAGTTCGTTCACTTTTTCCTTCTCGCCTTGATGTTGTAGTACCAGGGGGGTCAATTGGTCTTGGACTTGGGACAGCTCGTGTCGCACCACTTTCAGACGATCCTTCGACCGGCTGTCCTTCTCCTTGGCCAACGCCGTCGCTTCCACTTGCAGCTGAAGTTGCTTGCGCTCCAACGCGTCAATGACCTCTGGCTGCGAGTCCAGCTGCACGCGCACGTTCGCGCACGCTTCGTCAATGCAATCAATCGCCTTGTCCGGCATGAAACGTTCCGTGATGTAGCGGTCTGCCAATGTCGCCGCAGCCACCAATGCACCATCCGTGATGGCCACGCCATGATGGGACTCGTAGCGACTCTTCAGCCCTCGGAGAATGCTCACCGTGTCTTCAACGGACGGCTCCTTCACCATGACTTGTTGGAACCGGCGTTCAAACGCCTTGTCCTTTTCCACGTGCTTGCGGTATTCTTCCAAGGTCGTGGCTCCAATGCAGCGCAACTCACCGCGGGCCAACATGGGTTTCAACAAGTTGGCAGCGTCCATCGCACCGCTCGTAGCCCCTGCTCCCAGGATCAAGTGCATTTCGTCAATGAACAAAATGATCTTGCCATCGCTGTCTTGCACTTCCTTCAGTACCGCCTTCAATCGCTCTTCAAACTCACCGCGGTACTTGGCGCCGGCAATCAGAGCCCCCAAATCCAATGAAATGACGTGGCATTGCGCAATGGACTCCGGAACGTCGCCCAGGACAATGCGGTGGGCCAGGCCTTCGACAATGGCCGTCTTCCCGACACCAGGCTCGCCAATCAACACGGGGTTGTTCTTCGTACGACGACACAAAATGCGCACTGTGCGGCGGATTTCTTCGTCACGGCCAATCACCGGGTCAATCTTCCCAGCTGCCGCGAGCTCCACCAAGTCTTGCCCGTATTTTTTCAGGGCTTCGTAGTTCGACTCTGCGTTTTGCCCCGTCACAGGGCGGCCGCCTCGAATCCCGTCGTTGATGGCCTTGACGGACTTTTCTTGCAGTCGATGGGACGCTAGCAGTGTGGCAACGGGGGAAAAGGTAAATAGCGCCAAGACAAGGTGGTCCACGGCAAGATGTGTGTCTTTTGAATCCTTGCGCATCTTGACAGCGGCTTTCAGGACCTTTGTGAGCGCCGAGTCAATGGAAATGTTGTCGGGTGCTGGGGTTTGCGACGGCATCTTCTTCACTTGCGCCAGGGCGTCGCGTGCAATCACGTCCGAGTCTGCCTGCGCTTTCTCGGCAATCCGTCGCGCCAGCCCTTCCTTGTCGCGGAACAGCACCGCTGTGAGATGCCACGGCGTGACCTGGGCTTGATTGTGTTCTTCTGCCAGCGCCTCCGATTCCTTGAGGTAGGCGTTGGTCTTGTCTGTGAATTCGCTTGGGTTCAAGCTCATCGTTCTCTTCTTGGTTTTGTGTGTGTTCTTGAGGGAAAATCCGAAAATGACGTCAGACCTCCAACGGGCGTTGGCGCGCGTTTCCAGAAAATCCAAATTCGGTCGAAGTTCTAGAAAGTGCGAGACATGTCTATGCATTTCTCGAAACTTAATCCAACACATACTGTACCCAAGTACAGAATCTTATTAAGTACGAATTCTAGCCCAAATCAAGAACCGCACTTAGGCAAACTTACGCGCCCAGCGCGCCACGTCACGCAAGTTGAAGTGCCCTGGAACTGCAACCGCATAAAAGTGTCGAAAATGGAGATTCGCAACAGCTCAAGACATTCGTCGTTTAGAGCTAAGCTAGCTACGTAGCATCGGCATCGATGTAGCAAAGCTCGTGAGATGGCTGGGAAGGAGAGAGGTGGTGGTGGCATTGCATGGGTGCATCATTCATTCGGGTGAGTACAACCAAGCTTGGCATGCCCTTCATCGGGCAATCATATCGTTGAGTTTGGGACAGTACTATTACTATATGGGATACTAGTATCGTCTGGTGGCGATTTCCGTTGCTGTATGCATGCTGCCAATCTATCCCCATCGTCCATCGATAGCCGCAAGTTTCGATGTGATACGCACACGACTACAGGAATACGATACAAGTCATCGAGCTCCATGAACTCACGACGCCCCGAAAACGCAATGGTATCAACAACAACTGGACCACTTCACGAATTGGGGCAACCATGACGGGAACCCCATCATACTGTACACAATGACGGCGAGGACGAGATGGACAAGATGCCCAAGGGGTACGTTGACGTGCTCGCCAAGCAACACAAGGCCAAAGCTGTCGCGTCGGAGCATCGATTCTACGGCCAAATCACACCCAAGAACGACCTGTCGACGGAAACTTTGCGCTTTCTGACGTTGTGGAATCAAGCACTGGCCGACGTGAACCACTTCATCCACCACTTATACGACGGAACTCACGACCAAAGGCAGCCCGTGGATCGCCGTGGGCACGTCGTATCCTGGCGCTCTCTCTCTGCGTGGTTTCGTATCGCGTATCTCAATGCAACTGTCGCGGCGATTTCATCGTCGGGGGTTGTGAACCCCTTTCTCTAGGAAATCCCTGACGCTGTCGCGACGAGTGTTGGATCTCAGGTATAAATGGCTTCAATTAGGGACCAGGTTGGCTATTCGCCACGATGAAAGACATACTGTGCACTCATTTCCAAGCCAAGACCAACCATGTACCAAAAGCACACGACACCGCCTATCCACAGGTAGTTCACCCGGTGCAGCACAATTGCAAACGACATGAGGATGGACATGTCTCGGCGGTCCAACTTGTTTTTTCGAATCTGCAGCTGCAACGTCTCGACTGTTCGCTTGAGCCGGCGTTGCCTTGCTTCCCGCTCGTCACGCACCATCTTGTGATGCAGCTCGGCGAGCTCCATTTCCAGCGCCACGACCTTCTGCTTCATGTCCAGGAGCTGCTGCTGCAGTTCCGTCTCGGTTGCATGGTCATCTTCTTTCTTCTTCCCCAGCACGTTGTTGATGATTGCACAGACCACCTGCATGGCGCCACCGACAAGTGCCACTTCCATTGGGGACTGCGCTGGACTGGCTTGCAGCATTAGCGATCTGCGGCAACATGTTGGATATAGCACGCACTTAATATGGTCGGTCGACCCATATAGTCATTTTGTATCATTATATGCAACCGTACTTAGGTATACCGTACTTAGTGGACACTATTCGGATAATACGACGGTTTCATCCGTTATAGATTGGCAATGGAAGCAACGTTGCGCCGCGCCGTGAACGAGATCTTCTTCCGCGACACATGGAGTTGGCCGACGGTAGCGACGTTCCTGGCAACCGTCGTGGGTACATTCTACATGTCGAATGCATTGTCACGGATGGCGTTCTCGTTTATCTTTGACGGGCCAAGCCAACAACGTCGAACCGCTCCGATTGCTGTGCCCGCTCACGATATCGATGACTCTGATGAAAGTAGCCATGATGACGAGAGCAACGACGACAGTGATAGTGCATCGTCGTCGACCAGTAGCTCTGACGAGGACGAGACATGTCCTCCGACCGGGGCATTCGTTCCCATCAAGATGCGGATTCCCTCCATGCTCGATATCGATCCGGCCGTGGCCATGGTGCGGGAGGTCGACCACTTAAAATCTTTATAGTGTCCAAACTCTATTCATTATCGTCTCGAATATGTCTATTGTGTCGCAGCACATGCACACTATTTGGAGGTCGTCATTCGTTGTGACGAAGGAGGCCGCCTTGAAACCCGTTTGGCGCGGCGTCCACCAAGAGCGCACTCACACTAATTAATGTTTTTAGAGAACAATTCACACTAATTAAATGTTATAAACAAAGGCTAAATATATAGGCTACATACCTGGTAGCCGTCCACGTGGACCAAAAGGCTTCAACTGCATCCAGTACATCCACATGCAAAACGATCGCAAAGATGGCGTCGTTGCCGCCAGCTACAGTCGTCACATTGTCAAATATATATATGTCCAATATTGTATATATATAATATGGACCGACATGCTACATGCTACAATTGATATACCTCCAGGAACCCCAGCGAAAAGCACGCCAGGTACGGCCATCGTCGCATCAATCAACGCGGTTTGATCCGTTGGTTCAATGCCCACTTGAGCTAACTCCCCCATATTCCTAATGTCATTTCATCCACAAATGTATTCTCATATATATATATATATATATATATATACAATTTATATAGATATATCCTATTATATATATATAATATTTACCGCAAGAGGGCTCGAATCCCTTGAAACGTCGTACGTAGCGACGTCAAGAGCGTCCCCACCACTGCATCCGCTGCTGTCCACTATATATATATATATATATATATATATAATTTCGACAATATAATCAATTCAACCATCCATACATGTACATACAGTAGGTAGTATACACAAACGTAGCGATGTGGCCGTACCTCGTGGAACGGCATCCGACTGAGCTCTTCAAGCAACTCGGACACACTGCGCTGCTTGGTTGTGTTCGTGAGAGCTGAATCCTGAGCTTGCAATGCATGCAGTTGTTCAAACAAGGCTGGAATGGCCATGTTCTGCGCGTTCAAGTCGGCCCAGAGGGCGGCGGCGCCGACGGGATCGTGGGATTGCCACGTCAGCACTTTGCGCACCATGGACACGGTCGCGGACCCAGCATTCACGTCGCCCATAATCATGTGCATGCCCTCCGGCAAACAAAATGGTCGCTATCGTCATCGTGTGAATGCAACAGGTAGCGTTGGAAAGACACGTACGACCACATTGTCCCACGGCGCCGTCAACTGCGCCGCCAACGCCACCGGGTCGACTGTTTCGACGTCGTCGGCCAAAAATGGTTGGATTTCGTCAGGGCGAAAACGATTGTACTGCTGATTCCCATACACGGCCGCCGACACGTCAAAGCCAGATCCAATCTACCCAAGATATAAGGTTTAAAATACTATCAATTCGGTCGTTTTCGGGGTGCATTCATGCATATACTACAGAAGTATTCACTGGCATATACTAGTTAGTACTGTAGTATCAAGGAGCTGTGTATATACAGAAATAAATATAATTTTTTTGATCTATTTTTAAAAAATATATCTAACGTCATTCCAACGATACGAAATAATATACTTTACAGGGTTTTAATACAATTCAAAACCATATTATTAATATTTTAATATTAATAATACAAATAAAACATATACGAAGTACGTGCAGAGGATGAAGAACACACACCCAACAGATCAAGCATATATATATATATTCAAACCAACTAGTCTACATACCATACTAGTATTATATACTAGTAATGGTTATTTATATATAGTCCTTTCGGTACCTTTTCTTGGGCGATAGAATGAGCGATCTGAGCCAAGTTATGCACGAGGGTCACGCCAGCTTGGGTGGAGGTATCGTGGGGTCCGGCTTTCGTAGGCAATTGCGCGGCGTCGAAAAATCCTAACAGCGCGCCGACGAGGGACGTGATAAGTGCGGCGGAGCTGCCCATGCCAGTCTTGGCCACCTTGGCCTGGCCTACGAGCACGGTTGAGAGCTTATTGCACATGTAAAACAGTACCAGATTCGTCCACAAGGCTGGGTAAAAACGGAGGCAGCGACGCCAGGGCTGTGCGGCTAACTGCTAACCCCCGACTGCGCAGCTATATCCCAACATATGAGGGAGGAGTGTCGAGGTAGTTGCAGGAGGTCGTACTTGGTCTCGTTGCGAGTAAAAGTCGTTGTCAGCCTCGAGCGTGATGACAAGAGTTTGACGGCGGCGGAGCATGTCGCGGATACGACCTTCAAAGGCGGCGGCGCCAAGGAGACCCACTAGCGCGACCACGCAGATGCCGATGGTTTTCTCAACGTAACAGTTTTGGACGCTGTCGTGGCTGGACAAACAAACATCATCAAGAACGACTGGTAATGACGAGTGACGACGTACGCGAAGCGGAACGACGTGGCCGACAACTCGCCATGCATGGATTGATGGAACTGGGGACTGAAGACACGGACCGGGACAGAGGTGGACGATGCGGATGATGGGTCGTCATCGCTCCCTTCGAGGGACTCCACAGTGATGGACGTGTGGAAGCGAGAGCTCGCTGCGATGACTGCTCCCGAGAAGGAAGGCTCGAGGACGAGGTACCCTCCCGTGATCAGCACCTTGCCAGGCGCAGACACACGCATGACGATGTTGGCGATGGGAGTACTACTGTAGTACTACAAACGTCGTTGATTGGATAAAACAGGTTGAATTGGATTGGCTATAATTAAGCGCATTCAACGAGCCATTTCACTATCTCCAAATGTCAACTAGTCCATTTGTATTGCGTCGACCTTACAGTTAATTATGGTAGCATAACCATTGGACGACCTCTAAATGGGCTCTAGCAGCTCAATTTGAATCGCACATCCAAAATTGTACTGGTGCAACAACTTGACTACATAGTCCCCATGGCCAGAGCAAGATACGTCACCACATCAAGCCGATTGTAGCTGGTGGCCCTCGTCAACGCAACTTGGAGGCGGATGTTACGGAATATCACACCTGCAAATGTCCATTCCCAGCGGCGAACATTATTAACTATCGCCCACTTTGAGCAACCGCCACTTCCGTAGCCATGGAGATAGTGATCGATAGTGATCGATTTCGTGGAGTAGTAATAACGTTAGTATTTATTTTGTTTTTGAAATGAGTTTCGAGCAGAGAATGGATTGGGTTATACGAAAAACGAAAAATCATCTCAACCAATCAGTGACAAGAATTTCAGAAAGGCCAAGGAGTACAATATAAAGAACTGAACCAGGCAAACCGCCTGCCGTTTCAGCAATTTAGCTTCACGGAACATGAGTTTGCAGCCCATTCAAAGTCCGTCAAGACCCTCAGCATTGTCGAACTTCGCAGCCCAAAACAACAATACGACAACACCCCCCCTCTCGAACTTGAAACCAACCGAGTTGAATTCGCTCCGCGCCGCCACACCAAAGCATGAACTCACGAGTCCAACACAATCCAAGCCACAAACGTCGGCGTCCGCCTCCTTTGCCAAACTTGAGCCCCCATCTAACTCGTTGATGCCCAAACATTCGACCGCTTTGTCATCGTTCGCAGCACATGAAGCTGCAGCAACATCCCACAAACCACCCGCCACTTCATCGTCGGCACTGTCATCGTTTGCTGCGTCGGAAGGGCTGGCTCCTCTAAAAAAAATTTCAGCCCTCGCCTCCTTTGCAGCCCACGATACAACGCTAGTACCGTCAACATTACCAACAAGTAGTCTCAAAAGTCCCCTGGGCAAGTATGGTCGACCACTGGGTAGCATTGGACTCAATGTAGACATTCCAGTCGAAGCAAAAGAGCATGAACAAAATGAAGTCGAGATTGACGACAACTGCGACGCCAAATCCATCGAGAAGGCATTACCAACCAAGGTTGAAGCAAAGGGAGTTAGATCCGCCTCGAGGCATAGCAGGGTCAGTCGAAGTGATTTCCCCAAAGAACATACCAGGCACAGTAGTTCCAGTGATGACAACGACGATGACGATACCAGTGATGTGAAAGAATCAGAAACCAGTGATGACGAGCCGAAGGGCACAAGAGTAGCATCGAAGGCATCGATGTACGATGACAAGGAGATCGCGGCTGCTCATGACCACAAGGAATCGTCCCAGAATGGCAAACCTCGACAACGTCGCCCCCCTCCCCTTGCCTTCACCGCCAAATTCTCCATCCACGAGCCAATTCTGCACGCGATCGTGAAGGAAGACGTGACAGAATTGAAACAATTCCTCGCGTCGAGTTCGTTGGCCCACCTTGGCACGATTCGAGATGACATGAACCGCACAGTGATGCAGTACGCCGTGGGGCTCGGCAATCAAGACATTTGTACGGTGGTGTTGGGGTATCCCCAAACTTGTGGGTGCGCCCCCGCCAGTCCGTTGAAGCATCACGACACAAGCCCACGTCGGCGACAACGCCCTTCTTCCCCCTCGAAACCTCATTGCAGCCCAAAATCCCCTAACAGCCATGATACCGCTGCTGGTCTGGCCATCTTATTGTTTGGGCTACTAGAGCCCGTGGATTGCCATCGTCGAAATGTCCTGCATTACATGTGTCATTCCAAGAATCCTCACGTGAGCCAGTTCATTCACGATCATCCGTGCATTGTTCGGTGCATTCGCAAGCACATTGGCCACTTTGATGTCCAAGGTATGGCTATCTATATACATAGCGATTGAGAAAAGGGGTGTATCTACCTACAATCGATTCAACATAAGTTTTTTTATCTACCGGTAGATGACTTTGGCATGTATCCGTTGAGTTATGCTGCGCTCAATGGCCACCGTTCGTCGATTTCAGAGTGCTTTCAACTGGGATGTGGTACTGACTACGACGAAGCTGATGTGGCTGCTATTCTCGACGCTGCCGCCCCAGATACTTCGCTGCGTCGAGGTGCAACTTGCCCTTTTGTTTCTGAAAGTTCATCGAAAAAACTAATATATATATATCGTTGGATGGAAACACTCAGCGCTTTTGGACGGGTTTGAGCTGGTCGACCGACAACGCAAGGCATCACCCAAGAGACCTGACCAATGTGCAGTGTCCATTCAACCTCGGATGGAATACTTTGGGCAAACGGACATCAATCTATCGTCGGGGTCTGTGTTGCAGACTTCCCTGCACAAAGTTCGTAATATTTCATCCTAATTATGTTCTTTCTAAATGACTACCTGTGGTAGATTGCTCAGTTTGGATGTGTGGATGCCTTGGACTACGCGCTCAGCCACAATGCGGACGTGAATGCGGTCGATGCCAACGGATGGACAGCACTGCATGTACGACCTTTTCTGACTCCTGAGGATATTGTTTATCTGGTCTTTTATAGTACTGTGCAGCTAATTTGGACCACGAGGAGGCCACGGCCGCCATCGCGTCGGCACTGCTTGCATGCGACACCGTTGACCTGAACGTTCCTTCCATGCAAGGACGTACGCCGTTGCATATAGCGGCGTCCGCCGGTCGTGACGACGTGCTGCAACTCCTACTCCTTCACGGCGCCAATCTAAATGCCGTCGACGACCACGGCATGACGCCGCTACACGCAAGTGCTCTGGCGGGGCATGTGTCTGTAGCCCATAGTCTGCTTGTGGCAACTCTCGATGCTACGTCACTCGGCTCGAACGATTCAAAAATTGCGATCACATTACATCATCGTCGGACCTGCACGAAAGAGAACGCCCTACATATCGCAGGTATTTAAGGCCCCCCCTCTTCTCATACAAGCAGCTGAAAATAATAATATGCAATGGTTGTACGGGTAGCCAGAGCTGGTCACATCCACATGGTGCGACTGTTGTGTGCATGGGATGTCGAAGGTCGCGACTGGAGTCGTGAAAAGGACTGCCACGGCCACACGCCAATTCAAGTGGCTAAAAATAGTGTCACGCGAGAGGCTTTTACGGTACAGTGGAATGCGGTTCGAAAGCGTTGGCATATGCGATAATATCGTGTGTAGAATGTATGGCAGGCAGCGTGGGATGGCCACCCTGACAAGCTGCAAGCTTGTTTACATGATCGTCGCAGCCGCCTCGACGACGACCTAGCCCCCACGCCGCGTTCGCATAAAACACTGCTGCACTTGGCGGTATGCCTGTTTACTTGTCGAGGGTAACGTTAGTTAGTTACCTATAACGACGTGGATAGGTCATGGGGTTTGCAAGGGAAGGGGCTGCTACTACCAAGAAGCTCGGACATTCTCGTTCTTTGGATGCAAATGTCGAAGCCCGGTATGGCCAAACGATCCGACTCGCCCGACAGGCGCTGGAAGCGTCTGGTCAGTCTCCGAGTGCCGGTGACGATGTGGGGGTCACCCCCCTGATGTTGGCGGCAGCTTGTGGAAGTGTACGTAGAGCGCACAATTGCTCTTTGTGCTAAGTTATTAGCTGCCTAAAATGATACTGCTGCTGCTGAAGGTATTGCTGGCGCAGGAACTAGTTGCACAATCAAGCAATGACAGCGTTGGCGCTACAGACGGTCGAGGCAACACAGCCCTTCACTACGCGTATGCGTATTGCCACGTATGTTGCTTACTTCAACTTGGGCGATTGTTTTGTCTTTGTTACAGAATTGGGTGGTTCGTAGGGCCCGATGGCTCGATGGATCGAGCGTCAAGACGCCGACCAGGCAGTGAGTTGATGACTTGAGTGAAAAGACCTTTGTGGCAACATGGGACTTTGTAGGCGGTGGAGAACGACGACCACCTGACGCCGCTAGACGTGTCAGGATTTCGACACAAAATTCACCCGTCCTGCGAAAACAGCAACAGAGGGCAGCTTCCTGACGAAGAGTCGAAGGAAGGGGATGGCCACGACGGACTATGATGTAAACACCACATGGACACGAACGACATGTGTAGCCAACGCGTTAGGTGATGCCAGTTGGTTGTGGCTAAACTGTTATTTTACCCTTGAATCGTCCAGTCTGCAATGGATTACTTAAGGCAGTAAATACTGCTGCTACCCAACCGATTCAACGCGCTGGTGCTTGTCAGTAAGTAGTACACCGGTATGTATACTAGCAATGCGTCCAATATTCGGATGAGTTGAGACTAGCCGCTATGAAAATGCAGCGGCAATCAGTGGCACACAGTCAACTCTAAACACGACAAATTCAGCACCAATAACTTAGGGATAGCTTGCGGCCCAACTCGATTTCCTCGATGGGGACCTCTCCTTTAGCCTTGGTTGACCAAGCCTCACCATAGGGGCTGGTCGCGTAATACACATGACATTTAAAAAAGAACTTGGGGTAACGTTAGTAGCTCTGACGAAAACTGTGCGTAGTCTAAGAACGCTCGCATATCCCTGGCGGGGTTCCAAAATCGCCGAATCTCAGGATTCGATGCAAGTACTTGCCCTCGTGGCTAAACCATGGATCAGGATTTCCAACAACGACTACTTGAACAAGGGTAGGAATGTTGGTACGGAGTGCATGTAGCCCTATTCTGCCCCCGTCTCGGTTCGTAAAGTGCATATACGTACCGTACAAGAATCGGCTGGATGGGACAAACTAACGTACCAATTTCTCTCGTGTCGCAATTAGCTCAACCATAGTATCACGAATGGCGCCGTACAGTACTCATAACAACCAATACGACGCAGTACAGTATGTAGCAAAGAGCTATTGATCGTCCATAGCTCCTCGACTGACTTGCATGAAACCTGCAGAGTACTTTCAAGCCGCCTAATTAGAGCATTCTCGAGACAAATATCCCTGGAATATTGGTTTTAGTTTTTCACGCTTTACTCGCTGGGGAATTTTCCCAGTAAAGATGGATTCTTATCAGCTAACATCAGGTAAACACACATCATAGGCCATTCGTCTCCAGCGTACGATAAGCCACATTTTGAGTGGTAAAGCATATTCACTCGTTGCATCGCAAGGAAGTTGTTATCTTTTGGGTTCCGCCCCTTATTCACAACGTCACCTCGATCAACAACTTTCGTCGGTTCGTAGGGATTTTGCCCATTGAAGTCAGCACACGTCAGGTTTCTCCCTGGGCATATGTTTGTCCCAAGATTCCTTGGATTCATTGAGCCAATCAATGGCTAAAAGACCCGGTTTTTATATAAAACGCGGTTTTCGCGGAAGAGTGAGTTGATGTTGTTGCCAGTCACTTCCCAACAAGCCTCCCGAGTGCCAGAACAGACGCCGTCGCCGCCGTCCATATCGCCGCCGCCGCCGTCTCTTCCTCCACTCGATATTCACCATGAGCGACAATCAGGAGACCCACAATGTCGGTATCGATGCCATGTTGAACGAACCGGAGCCTGAAATGAAGACCATCCTTGTCGTGAACGACAACCTACAGACCAACATTAACGGCGTGGTGACGGTCTTCAAGAACATCGAGCGACTGGCGTTCCGTGACGGATACAAGATCGTGTACATGAATCCGTCCGAGTTCCCGCATTTTGATTGTCCAGGGTACCCCGACATCAAGCTGTCGCTGCCGTTCGACATTGACAACAAGATTGCGAAAATCAACCCCGACTTTATCCACATCGCGACCGAAGGCCCACTGGGTCTCGCCACTCGCTTCTACTGCGACAAGCGCAAGATCGGGTACAACACGGGGTACCATACCAAGATCCCCGAGTACCTCCAGGTCATGTACGGCATCCCCGAGAGCTTTGGGTACGGGTACCTGCGTTGGTTCCACCGCAACTCGGGTCGCGTGCTTACGACGACCGCGACGATGGTGTCAGAGTTGGAGAACCACGGGTTTCTCAGCTACATCAAGCCCATGACGTTTGGCGTGGATCGGTCGACCTTCAAGAGTTCGTTACGTAGTGTCGAAAACACCAAATTCAGCAGCTTGAGTCGCCCCATCTTGCTCAGCGTCGGCCGCGTGAGCAAGGAGAAGGGTCTGGACGACTTTTGTACCGTAAAGTACCCCGGCGCGACCAAAATCGTGGTTGGCGACGGTGCGTACCGCAAGGAATTGGAGCACAAGTACCCCCACGTGATCTTTGCGGGGTTCCAGACTGGCGCCGCGCTAGCCGAGTACTACGCGCACGCCGACTGCCTCGTGTTTACGAGTCGCACCGACACGTTTGGCGTGGTGATCATCGAGGCGCTGGCGGTGGGCACCCCCGTCGCAGGCTACGAAGTCCCTGGGCCCAAGGACATTTTGGAGCCCGGCGTCACGGGCTATATGGGCGAAGACATGACGGAGAACATCGACAAGTGCCTCGCGCTGGACCGCGCCAAGGTCGAAGAGGCGAGTCAGTGCTGGTCCTGGGACCAATGCTGGGATATCTTCCGACGCCACCTCGTCAACCGAAGCGACCAGCTCACGTACGAATACACGGTCTGATGAATATGGACAGTGTCGGATGTTGATTTTATTCAAGTAATATAATAGTAGAATGTAACGATTTCAAGGAACAAACGGCGTACGTTCTTGTTATAACAAACAGTGCCAAAATCGGCGTATAAAACCTATAAAACGCATTTTCGCATCGACCAATGTTTCGTGAAATCGGATTGGATTGATTCATTGTTTTATTATTATCCCCAAATATCATGTCGACAAAAATCAAAATAATGAAATTCTACCTCACAAATGTTCGAAAAAGCTCGAGTGTTGGACGAGTAATTCCATGAGCAGATTGTGCTGTAGGGAATGCAGCTCCGAATGGACATTTGGAAGTTGTGCAATTTTTCCTCCAAACCCGTTATCCCTGTAATTACCCGCGACCTCAAATACAATAATCTATTGGCTGTGTCGATGTAACGTACTGTGCATTGGCTGGGAATGTTAAGCGTGAAGGGTTTCATTCATTGTACTTGGCGGTATATCATTCAACGCTTCAACATGAAAATGTCATTGTGACCATTGGCCGGGTCATTTAATGAGTGGTAACGTGTATCGGCCACTCAGTTGAAATCATTTCCAACCACACATACAGCACCACGAATCGTAAGTGCCTAGTCACAAGTGGTCGCGTATGGCCAAGACAGACCATCGCGTGACAACCAGTGCACATTCCAACAACACAGTTCTATGTGCAATGCGTGCAAACATACAGGACGTATGGGTCCGAGGATGCCTTTGTGACTCGAAGAACGCATTGGATCCGTACACGTCCATTGAAACAAATCTGTCACCACAATCAACTTCAGGGTCACACATGTATAGCCGTGTTAGGAGCTGCTACAGTACGCTGTCGCAACCAACAAATGCAGCTGTATATTGTGCTTTCGAGTGAATTTTCGTGTTGTGGCGAGGTTTCTTGTTGGAATTTAAATCAATTTGATTGGCTACTTCACAGATAAGCTCAAAATTATTAGCCAATCAAAAAACCTTCTCAATGAAATTCAACCAATCAGATCGATTGTGGATCGGTTTGGTCGGCGCGATTCGATTGGACCCTACCCGTCCCCAAATTTGTATATCATATCGACAATACAACGGCGCCGGTTCTTTATACCGGTATGGAAGGAACGTTTAGAGCAATAATGTTGCCGCATGCAAGAATACTGATTCAAGCCATTTCGAATCGTGTCAAGATAGGCCAACGAACTGAACGAGAGTAATTTTATGTAATTTTATACTTTGCTTTAAGGTTGCCTGCAGCATTTTGAACACTTGGATGCTGGATTGCAAGGGGAAGGGGGGTTACAAAACATTAGAGGACGTTGCGATCTCCTTGTGATGATACTGTAGTCCACGGCCTCTGAGGAGGCCTTTGATGTAGCCCCTTCGTCCTTTGGGTCGTCGTCGCTTGGTACTGCTACACCATTTTTCAGGGGTTTTTTCTGGTATATTTCGTCCGCCGCACAACTGATTCACGCCAACCGGAAATATTGCAATATTCAGGCTTAAAGCGCCATTTTAGGGCCGAATTCAACAAATCTGATCAAAATTGAAAGATGTCTTGCTTGCAGAGGATTAACCCAAATCCAATAATTCCACGTGGGATTTACTCGTTGAAGAGGTCCAAAACGCCACATTACAAAATGGACCTTTTACCTCCATTTTGAAAATGGCATTTTGGTTAATCCCATTTTGCGAGAAAATGGCATATTATTTTTGGACTGTTACCAGACGTACCCTTAGCTATTAATAGTATTAATACAGTACTACTGTGTGTTACAGGACCAGACGAACCCTAACTAAAGTTACTCCGGAGTAGTGTTTAACAGTAAAGAACCAACTATTTTGTGATCATTCATTTATCCAAATTTAAATGAGCCATTGTTTACATAAAAAAATGACCTTTCTATTTTGCAGAATGCTGTACCGGTACTATAATAGTATGGTGCATGCCATCTAAAAACTTCCGACTTTGGCCAAATCGAAGAGTGGAGGTTTTGTTATTTAACGTACAATTTATGTAGTTAAACCCAAAACCCAAAACCCAAATACGTTAAATACAACTTGCATACGTTTTATCCCTGCAATGGGAGGTTAAAGGTCCCAACTGCCTCCGGATACAATATACGGATAAGAGTCACATACAAAAAGCAAAATACTTCTTAGCGGCAACCTATGGCCAAATATCCAAGCGCCCATGTAAAATACCGCTAGGTTAAATATCTATTTCTGGACCAATTCATCACCAAATTTGAATCTGAGACGTAGAATTTCTTCACCACATAGAGATCTGTCGATTCTATGTCTCAATTTGCTGAAATTTTGAGTAATGAATATGAAATAGAAGTCAGAAAATTTTGTGAAAAGTTGGTAGTTTATATGGTGCATTTCAACTAAAGACTACAAAAAAATGCCTTGTCTTTCGACAGCTATTCCAACTTTGTATTGATATTTTTTAGGAAAATAAGCCGTAATAACATAGAACTGGTCAAGACCAACAGAAGTTACGGTTCAAAATTTCGATTGGTGAAAAATTGATCGAGTATAGAATTTAAACCAACCAGCCTTTTTGTATGGAAATATACGGAGCCAGGCGCATTTTGGCCGAAAAGGAGCATCAAGTATATCTTGGTCTTTGTATATAGCACTTATCCGTATGAACTTTTCCATTGTATCCGGATTATTCAGGATGTTTAACCTATTTACCAGGTAAAAAACGTAAGTATAAATAATTTAACGTCAACATTACGTGGGTTTAACTGAAATAACCGAGGCGTTTAATAGTAAAACGTCTCCTCCTGAGGATGGCCGATCTGTTAGTCTTTAAGATGACTTGCACCATACCATAAGTTGGAAATACAGTACGTCCTGCCGGATAATATCCATTGTCCGGATAATTTGCTTAAGCGCAACCGCAGATCGCGACAAGTCCTGCGAGCTATGAGCGACTCGCCGCCACCGCCACCACCGTCGCCTCCACCCGCGTCTCCGAAAGCAGCTGCAGCCCCGCCTCCACCTTCTCATGATGTCCCTCCTCCTCCATCTCCTCAGCCACCAGCGGTATCGGGTGGTCCGCCTCGCCTGGGTCGGGCGAATTCACTAGTTCCTGCTCCGTCGTCGAAACTCCTGGTGTATGTTCCGTTGGACGCCCCGGATGATTTGGACCGGAATTGGGCGTGGCATTACATGACGGCCCAAAAGCAACTCACGGGGGACATGGCCGACCTGGACAAGTGGAAAACCGTCGACGGGTTCGAGAAGCACACGGCCTTGGTGTACGGTCTGTTGACAGACTCGAAGGAGATCTTCTGGGCTCTTCTTCGGACTTTCTGGAACGACAACCAAGCGATCAAGGACAAGACGTTCCAAGGCCTGCATGCTCTGGTGGACATCCGCTTCCTCCGCCTCGCGCCGTCGTGTCGCGCCAACTTGCTCTGGCTCGTCGAGCAATGCATCCACGACAGTGTCAACGTCGACGCGCTCCTGATCGTCCTGATGCGGTAACAACCCTTGCTTCTTCTTTTAGCGTCATGCGGACAAACACATGTAGATACGTGGGGGTGCCTTGCGCAGACGCCGAGCCGAGCCTTCTTGAGTGGCTCGTTCGGGTGGTGGCGACCCCTGCGATATGGGACTCCATCGTCCCACACATCGCGTTTACGCTGCTCAGCATCCTCCCCGAGCTCTATGCCACCAAACCTGTACGTTTATATATACAACAACATATATATATAGTTCAACGCCTTGAGTCCATGATATATCACTACCAATAACCCAGTGATATCACAAATGACCTTAGTTTACTGTTAGTCGAATCATCTACTTTCCATCCTCGTATATATATATATTTATACGAGGACGGAAATCTGACCATATCGTACATATATATACTATATATATATATATAGTATATACTATATATATATATATAGTATATAATCTGACCATATCGTACATATATATACTATATATATATATATAGTATATACTATATATATATATATAGTATATACTATATATATATATATAGTATATAATTTATATATATATAGTATATAATTTATATATATATAGTATATATATGTACGATATGGTCAGATTTCCGTCCTCGTATAAATATATATATATCCGTCCTCGTATAAATATATATATATACGAGGATGGAAATCTGACCATATCGTACATATATATACTATATATATATATGTATAATCTGATTTAAACACATTTTTTGCATCGTTTTGGCTTGAAGGGATCGATACGATCGAGCGAATTTATCACGGTCATCGTTCTTTTATATATATTTTTGACATATATTTGTGTTAGAACGACGCCGTGACCAGTCAGGTTATCCACACGCTGTTGTCACTGCACTCAAACCACGCCCGTGCCATGTTGGTCGCCGGCCGAGAACTCGTCCGCCTTGTCGACGACGCAATTCCACTCGTACGTATCTATTTTGTATATCTACACTCAAATACTAGCCTGATTTCTTCAAATATATATATATATATACTGATCTCCCTCCCACTTTGCAACAGCATCACGTATGACATGTATACAGTATGGTATTCGAAACTATGCAAGTATTATTGTCAATAAAAAAGTTTGCATTATTGTAAGTACAGACAACGAGGGAATTTAAGGCTCATCGAAGTTCTGTGTGTAGCGCAAATTTCACGATATGATTGGATAGCGTAGTTCGAAACATATTATAAAAATTCACCAATAGAAATTTAAGTATTTCGTGATTTGCTGCTGATTGGCTGAAAAAAGTGTGTAACACTCAAAACTTGGATGAGCCTTAAATTCCCTCGTTGTCTGTAGTAGGTTAGTCATAGACCTCAAACGATCAACCTACACATCAGGTCATTCTGAGTATATAAACTTGTGTAAAGATCGAATACAACCCGTTTCGTCAAACCGTATATATATATATATATACTATCACCCTCTATCAAGCAGATATAATGACGATATATAAAGTTGTGTATCGAATACAACCCGTTTCGTCAAACCGTATATATATATATATATTTACTTTCAAGCAAATATAATGACGACAACTTGTGTGTGTGCAAATAGATCCCAGCCGTCGCCCCCCTACAGGCGTGGCTACATACTCAGTCCTTGGGGCTAACGCCGTCCAAGTTTGTTGTGGGTCGACTGACGTTCAAAGTGCATGAGCATCTGCGCTTTGTGCTCGATAAAGTAACGCACGTAGCAGCCCATCGGTACCAGAAGTGGTTTCAAGCGGCGTTTCTGCAGGGTCAGTCAGCCTTTGAAGGCCGCATCGCCGACCTCATCCGGTACGAGAATATATATGGTATCAAAGATATATTCGTGGTATTATTGTGTGCAGCAGAACAATAAGGAAACTAGTGAATCTTTTAAAATAGAATGAGATATTTTGTGGTATATATTCGATACGAATTTCCAGATCCCCGTCGAATCGAATAATCTCGCCGCCGAATCGAATAATCACGAATCATCGACGCGATTGGCTAATATCCATTTTTGAGAGTGGATTTGATTGGCTCGAAAGGACAAGTATATTCAACCAATCAAAAACTCTGGCGTGATGATTCCATATTGATTCGACAAACCAGGCGAATTTTGGGATTGTTTATAGCGAATTCACAGTATATTTTTATCTAAGAACTATCATTGGGACTAAAATTTCATTCGTTTTTAATTGTTTTTAGCCAATCATATCATCCGTCCATCGTCATTCTCTTTTTTTTTATCCAATCATATACGACCTTACGTGCACACTCAATGTTTGCGGGGATTTGATTGGCCATTTGATTCGTACCTCTGGGTTTTGATTGGTTGGCGCTCGTTTGAGCATAGTAATTCATGGACAGTGTATGAATTATGGTGTTGTAATTGGATAAATGTTCTTGTATCGCATGGTACATGGCGCGTAGTGTGTGTGGCGTGGAGCTGTGCTTCTATCGTAAGATGTATATAGTATATATATATATATAGTAGTGTTGTGTCCATCTATTGCAAGCTATATGGCGTTGATAGGGACTGAATATGTATGTGCTTGTATCGCAACGAGTCATGTTCTTCTATCATGATTATAGAACCTGGAGTGTGTGCGTTGTACCACTGTTATATAGTTCAATACTATTTCGTTATTTTTTCTATGAGAATACTACTACTGTATGTGTTTGATTCAGTTGTCTAATTTGAACGGGCATACATAGATTTGTATGCGCCGTGCACCAGCCATCCAGCCAAGCAGTCGAGTTAAAGATGACACCGCGGTATCACATTTTGGGCTGGTTGTTCCTTCTCAAGTAAGTCCGTTAATGGCTTTATAACAAGATCTCGGGAGGGTTTCCTATCTATTTTTCTATCCAAACGCATTTATCTTATAATTGTTTGATATTTATATATTTTGAATCCAATACGTTGTGTAGCAAAACCGCCGCCGCCAAGACCCGCGTGCTGCACGCCATGTATTTCGACTTTTTACACTACAGCCCAGACATCCCCGTGCTCCAGTTGGAGCCTGCGATGATGTTGCTCGTACGTGTCATCCATCCTGCACACTGTCACATCTTGCCTCGTGTTCCTTCTCCATATATATATATATATATATATATATATGGAGGAAGACAAGATATATACACCCACGACAACTGACTGTGTGTGTAGCTCAAGGCAACCAAGAATCGCAACCATGGCATGGTGCAGGATATCATGACGTTCCTCGTCGCCCGCGTGGACGGCGCGCCGGACGTGGCCGCGAAGGTGGCGGCGGCCATCTCGGCTCTGATCAAGCTCGGCATGATGCGCAACCTGCTGCCCCTGGTCGACTACCTCGGGGAATTCCACCCGGCGCTGGGCAAGCAATCTCAGGCGGCGCTCCCACTGCACTTTACTCCTCGTGCTCCAGGTAATATATATTGTACATGCTATGTACGTACGACTGGTGCTAGTTTGTATATGGTCTACGTATAGAGCGAATATATATATGTATATAGGCACTTGTGATGGGTGTGCTTTTGGTTGAATTATGGGTTATATATATTTATATATAGGCACTTGTGATGGGTGTGTCTTTGGTTGAATTATGGGTTATATATATATATAATATATATATAGGCACTTGTGATGGATGTGCTTTTGGTTGAATTATGGGTATCTAGTGATGACGATGGTTCAAAGTGATTTTTTTAAAATTATATTTTTCTGGGGCACATAGCATTCGTACGTTTCGTTTACTATTTACATGTATATTGTGCTATTCAGTGAAATTTGCCAATTTGGGGGGATTGTGAAGAAAAAAACTAACATAATCGAGCTTTTCAGAAGTTAGAGTGGCTAAAAAGAATGTAAAATGAATGAAGGTTGCCTTATGATTGGCTAAAACGATAGAATGCTGTTTCCCAAAGATACCTCTTAAAATTAGTTTTATATGAGATTTCGAAGGTCCGGCAAGTGGCATTCCACCAGCCGCCAGCACAATGTTAAAACTACAATGTGGGACTGTCATTCGTTGTATCACCCATGCGAGTACTAGTAGTAGTAATACTAGTAGTAGTACTAGACCTGTCTCTTGGTTGCTTTGTATTTGTACCACGTATGTGTATAGGCCATACTGCGATCACGTCATCGCCAAACCAGTCGAACAACTCGCCGTCGCATCATCACAGGCCGTCGCCGCAGCACTCGACCCCTCCCACGTCGTCGTCCCCTCAGCGTGCCACGTCATCGCCCCAACGGCCGAATGTGTCGCCCCAGTACGATACATCTCCGAACCAGCACCCGCGCCATCATCCGCCGCCGTCAGAAGACGTGGACATGGCGTCCAACTGGACGGAGCAGTCGTTTCTGGACGATACCCACCCGTCGACGCCGTCCCCCGACCGGTCGCACCCTCTGAAAACACGGGCGGACGTCGCTGCCCTGGCGTTCCCAGAGTCCCTCCAAGTGTTTCGAGAGCCCATGCTCGCCTTGCAACTGGTTCAGGTACAAAATATATGAGAGCTTTGCATAGGCTGCCTGTCTGTACTCCTGCTGTGTTTTGTGTGTGTTGTGCTTTCTCGCTGAAAGATTTATATATATATATATATATATATACTAAGGGGGCGAGGATATGTATGGGGGGGTTTGGGCGAAAAAATAAAAAATATATAAATTGGTTTGGATGCGATGGTGGAATACAAGTCGAAGCACTTAGTAGGACAGGCTGAAAGAATCTTTTTTGTACGGGAAAAGTGTATTGATATATCTACAATCTATAGTGCATTTTCCTAAATATATACATTTATATGTATGTGGGTGAAATATATATAGACATGCATACATGTAGAATGAAAAATATATAAATCTATGCTTTGTGATGGTGTGCGTACTTATAAATGTATAGAGCGATGTGGACAAGGTGATTCCCGCGCTGTCGCATGTATTTGTGCTGTGGAGTGACCTGGCCAATGCCGTGGCTGTGAGTTTGGAACTGGGCAGTTTGGTGTACAAGTGCCTCGAGCGCTCGTTCCTCACCACGACGTCCGTGCCCCAATTCGTACTGGACCAGTGTCTGCAGCGCCCCCCGCACCTGCACCTACCCCTCCTGCACGTAAGTACATATATCTCAACATGGACACTCCAAATTATTGTATTTGTAGGGCATGTACAAGCAAGACTCTGTGCTGTCGTCGCGGCTGCTGGCCCACTGCTGCGTACACAACAACCTGACGCCGTACATTGCATTCTGTGACATGGTGGGGCTGCCAGATGTCCCCGCCGCCATCCTCCAAGACATCGGCCTCTGCGTACATGTCGACCAAGCCTGTGCCCTCGCCTGCTCTCTTTTGCAGGTACGTACTACCCCCAAAACCCGTTGATACGATGCACTTTGACTGGGAAGATTTATAGTTTTGGTTCTTGATATATGTATATATATATATATATTTGGTTCTTGTTATATATATATATATATATATATATATATTTGGTTCTTGATATATGTATATATATATATATTTGGTTCTTGTTATATATATATATATATATATAT